>NW_027315128.1:0-69484 GCF_023375885.2 Dermacentor andersoni | reverse complement strand
TGCTGCACATTTACTTAATTCTGATGTAGCGTAAGTTTTAAAAGCAGGCAGCCCTCGTCCGTTTTTTCACATTTTATTTCTTATTTTCGGTCGACGCGCATTTGCGGGTCCCGAGGTGTGCCTCTATGGCTGCTAGAACTAATGTCGTCGGTCGCTGCGTGTGCTAGAATGCCCACTCGGCGGCCGCCCGCACGTATAGAGCAGTGCTCCGGACTGAAATTTAGAGCCGCGTGCTGTCAGCGCCGCATCGCTGTAGCAGTGGCTGGCGAGCGGAAATGCGTTAGCACGTTCACGAAGCAGCAGCGCGTAAGGGAAATTTTACGCTGTTATTACAAATGTAGTGGTAATTTGAAGTGGAAAAAGGAGAGATGCGCGCGGCTCTCCGCATACTGCATAGCGGTTGCGCGCGCGTCCTGCGTAGCTGCCTTCGTACGGGCTGGGCGCGATGGGAGAGGGAGGAGGTCGGAGCGCCGCCAGCACTGCCCTCGCTCTCTTCCGTCCCCTAGAATGCTGAATTTGGCTCGCGCGCGCGTCTTAGGCTGATTTCGCTGACGCTATCTGCGAGGCTACGTAAGCTATCGCGACGAAATTTGACGGTCGTGTGGGCACCAGTCAGCGGTGCCTGCGTGCGAAATTTGAAACGCCTGAGGCGAGCGGAGCATGAGCGCGCCCTGTTTTGCGACTAGTGATCAAGCGAACCGTGTTGGCGTGGCTGAGTTTGAAGTTGTGCGCGCGGTGTGCTTTGCGGCAATGACCAGGGTGCACTTGCAAGCGTAGCCGAGCTAACGGTGAATAGAACGAGTAATCACAATTATGAGAACACAATAAACTTGTTCCTGGGGCGCGACACGAGCAGTGAGTGCGTGCAACATACCACAATAACATTGTTGACACGTTTGTTTTTCCCTTGGCGAGTTGAGCAAAATAAGAAGGGAGGCTGGTTGAACATCAGCCTACGTTGCAGTGTGGAATGCCCAAAAAGAGACAACATAAGAAAAACAAAAGTAAACTCTGCGATTGTGTTGCGAGGCCACTTGTCTTGAACTCAGTGCGTGGCCTAAGCAGGGCTCAGTGCAGCAACCAGCGACTCACTCGCGAAGAGAGGCCGCGCTGCCCGGGAGCCAATCGGCGCGCGTTCATCCTCCTCGCCCTCTTTTTTGCGGCGCGGCTTCGTCGCTCAGTCGCGGCGCAAGGACGCGGCATTCGCTTTCCTGACTCGCTCCGAAGCAGCAGCAACAGCCGAGATGTCTGGACGTGGCAAGGGCGGCAAGGGGCTCGGCAAGGGTGGCGCGAAGCGTCATCGTAAGGTGTTGCGTGACAACATCCAAGGCATCACCAAGCCTGCCATCCGTCGCCTCGCTCGCCGTGGCGGTGTCAAGCGTATCTCCGGCCTGATCTACGAGGAGACACGCGGTGTGCTCAAGGTGTTCCTCGAGAACGTGATTCGGGACGCCGTCACCTACACTGAGCACGCCAAGCGCAAGACCGTGACCGCCATGGACGTTGTGTATGCCCTCAAGCGTCAGGGCCGCACCCTCTACGGTTTCGGAGGCTAAGCAGCGCGCGTGCGCGACGTCGTCTGCAAGCAGCGCATCAGCTCCTCTGAAGAACCCAACAGCCCTCTTCAGGGCTACCCACTTGGTGCTTCGGCAGTGATGCGCAGGATTTGCGATCTCCTGCTCCGTTAACCCTCTTTTGCACGCCATTATCTCGCGTTCGGCCGTACGAGACACGCGCGGTGAACTTGGTCAGGTGAGCGAGCGCAACCGCGTGTATTCATAAGGCGTGGTAGCATAGTTTTTCGCCCTCGCAAGGCGAGCTCTGCTCGATTGCATTTGCGCTCGCCACTGCGTGTTGTGTTGCTGCCATTTCGCCCGCCCTCAGCGTGTCCTAGTTGCGACGTGCCGGTCGTTCGTGCAGCTCAGTTGTCGCCTTTGGTTGGACCCTTGTTGAGCCAGCCAGAGTGGCATGATGATTAAAAGAAAGGTAATCGTAAGCTCGTCGATGCGCATTTTGTCGCTTTGAAGTGGCTCGCTTCTTCTACTCCCTTGGAGAAGAGTATGAGCCGGGCGGCAGCACTCGGTTACATACGCCGAGCGTGGCGGTCAGCGGGCACACTTAAGTTAAGTAAGGCCCCATATTTCACAGCAATAGCTCGTGTGGATATGCAACGAAGCAAAGCACGAGGAAAATATTGCCCGGCACGGGCCAGTGTGTAACAGCTGAAAGCGAGTTTTCTACAGACAGCAGTTATTTGTTCTCTCCAGTGCAAGCGTTAAATGAGCGAGCCTGAGCTGCATTCTGAGCTGCATTCGCACGGCTTCGTTGGTTTGCGTCGGAGAAACAATAATGTGCCAGTCCTCTTGGCCTACGAGCTGAGCGCCCGTCGTGTCCCTCGTCTAGCCTTGTGGTTGTTGCATGCGCGATGGGCGGCCGTGGACTACCACCGTGCGATTCACAATTGCGTAACTCTTTTGAGCGACGCAAATGAATGGAAAGGTGAGGAGATTAGCTAGGTAGCTGTCGCTAGAACCGGGCTCACTGCGTTGTATTCAAGTGGACGAGGGTGCGCGCGGTAGACACCGAGGGGCGTGCTGTTTTCATTGGTGCTGTTGTCTGTAATACTCGTGCACAGGGGGATTTCTTATGCGCGCGCTATAGGTGATAAGCAGTTGGTTCGAGGTCAATGTGGTTCTTGCAAGCCAATGCACCCCCGAGTCGCCCAAAACAAGAGGAAAATAAAATACAGGAGCAGAGCGGTGAAGTGTGCTTGCCTAGACAGAAATATGCTTTCACAGTGCAGGCTCATTTTCTCTCGTTATTTGTATACGACTCGCTCTTTCGTCATGCGTGCGCGTAGGTGATGCTGGGCGACCTTGTTCGCGCCATATACTTAGATCGGTAAGGAAGCGGGCGCTGGACATGCGCTGCGTTTAAAGAAAACAAACTTTTTCGAGCAACGTATTTGTGCATGCCAAGCGGGAGACGAGCGGCCGCCCGCTTGGCGATTTGAGCGGTGCATCGCGTATTTGTCGAACTCTTCGCCGCCAGATGGAGCCTCCTGTCCTACGTGTGAACATTTGTCCTTTTGGCAGTTTGTGCCACGCGTATTTATGCGCTGTAAGGCGGTTGCGTAATGTCATTGCGTGGAAGCGCCAAAGTGCACAAGACTACCTCTTGCCGCTGCATCCCTGGAAAATCGTAAATGTGAAAGCTGCTGTACAGAAAGATTCCGAATTTGAACCGGCTGCTCCCTCACTCATGTCGCATGTATTGGCACGCGAAGGTAAGAGAAACTGACACGCGCCGGCCGTCGCCATCGCACGGATTTCGCATTCGTGTTGCGTTTAATGAAAGCCAAGCTCGCGCCAATTATTTTACATTTCTCCCACGAAGCCGCCGGGAAATGTGTGCGCCTATGGCCTTGACGTATAGCAAAGCGAGATGATGGCTCAACAGGTAAACAAATGGGGAAGGAGCAGCCGGAGAAAATGTACGGGCCGCTTACTTTGAAGAAACTCGGCACTTTTGGTTATTTCTTTTCTCTTGTTTATGTATGGATTGCTACTGTGAACTCACTGGCATGTGCGTGCAAAGGGAATAGCCGAGGACGAAGCAAGGCGTACACAGTGCGCAATGAGGTCATACGGGTCGTGCGTGTAGCTCGGAGGTGAACTCCAAGTAATGCATCGGAACACACCCAAGAGAAAACAACGGGTTGTCACGAGAGAACTAATGCAGCCATGTAAACGAAGCTTGTTGCATGTGAGAAAAACGTGTGGTGGTGCGGTGACGTTTCTTTTTTTCCTTCCATAATGCACGAGTACTGGCAGGTTAAGAAGTACAAAGTTTCATATCTCAACAATACAAATCGGTACCGCGATCGTGTGAATTGCACACAACAACTAACGCAAGTTCTGTCTAAAAATTTTCATCCCATCGAAAACGCCTCTCATGTCTATGAAGGTATTGTAAAAGTCATACTCACGCATGAATGGTATATCTTATCGAGGCGTATAAATTGTGTTCCCTTTATACATATCGCCTTGTGCAATTAACAGAATTTCCAAATCCGGTTCCATTGCTGCGCGACGGAGCTTTAAAGCGCACACTTGAACTGCTCTTTTTTTTTTTTTCCTCTCTTCCATTTCACAGTTTTCCACAATCACTGAGAATAATTAAAAAAATGAGGAAGAGCTCGGCATCAGTTGAAAATTGCGCTGTTGCAGGCGCGCGATTTGAACGTTTTCTTTTACACGCAATTAGGCGCACCAAATTCGGTGCGTTAGTTGGCGAGGAAATAGATTTCTGCCGGCGGCTGCCGAGCTGGAGCTTCGCTATAACATGACAACAACGCCGTCGATCCTGTGGCGAAGTTGCGTGCGGGAATGCAATCGAAAAAGCTAGCTGACGAAATGTACGCTCTGTATAGAGCAAAGTGTTGCGTTTGATGATTGTTTGTCAAAACCTTGCAAGTGCGAAAACTGTGTACCGAATACGTGGCACGCGGAAGCCGTGCTTGGGGTCGCGCCTGCGAAGCGTTGGTTGATGCTCCTAACGTGTCTCCTAACGCGCGTTCAACACCTGTCAATATTGTATTCCAAATTCGCTCTTAGAGCGGAAGTACATCGTTTTCTCTGTAACTCTGAAGTGGTGCTGGTAGACCATACGTAAGTTTGTCGTTAATCTTGCGATGCGAATGCGGGCCTCGCGTTCTTCAATGCGTGGACGGGAAAGTGTGGTACTGGCATGTCTGCATATGCGAGAGGGTTTGCTGCCGAGTGCGGCCACACCACGATGTAGTTGCCCCTCGAGAAGGCACCGTGGCGCGCACTTGTAGTTCGTGAAACGAGCAGCAGCATGATCAAAGCAATGCAGTGAACAAGCAATAATGTAGCCTAAACATGCACACCCATCTCCGTCGCGCGCAGATCGCGATAACAGCTCCCATGGCGTTGGGCGTGGAGCGCTAACCACTGTCGAGATTAGTGGTGTGGTCTCACACTCGGCACTGGCAATTCACGACGCGCGGCGGTATAAGCGAGATTGTGGTGTTGGCTGAAACGAAAGAGAACAGCGCAGCATGCTGTCGTGTTTAAACTCAATTAAACCGCCTGCGAATGTGCTTTCCTTAGCCGCGAACAAGGCGCCCGCGCGAAAACGTGCCTCCTCCAGCATCCTGGCGAACGGCGGCGGCGGCGTGCGCCGCACCGCCTGAGACGGCTGCGCTGGCGCTGGCCAATCGGCGGGTGAGTTGGAGAGGAGAAGAGTAGTGCGGCGAAGCACGACGCGCGCGGCGCAGGGGTCATTTTCACTCCGGCAGTCGACGACTTCGGACGCTCGCTCCGTTCGCCATGGCCAGGACCAAGCAAACCGCCCGTAAGAGCACCGGTGGGAAGGCTCCGCGTAAGCAGCTTGCTACCAAGGCTGCTCGCAAGAGTGCACCTGCCACAGGTGGGGTTAAGAAACCGCATCGGTACAGGCCTGGGACCGTGGCCCTTCGTGAAATTCGCCGCTACCAGAAGTCGACCGAACTTCTCATCCGCAAGCTGCCGTTCCAGCGCTTGGTGAGGGAAATCGCTCAGGATTTCAAGACCGACCTCCGATTCCAGAGTTCGGCTGTGATGGCCCTTCAGGAGGCCAGCGAGGCCTACCTGGTCGGTCTCTTCGAGGACACCAACCTGTGCGCCATCCACGCCAAGCGCGTTACCATCATGCCGAAGGACATCCAGCTGGCCCGGCGCATCCGTGGCGAGCGCGCCTAAGTTCGGTTCGGCCGCTGTCTGCGCCGCAGCCTCGGTCAGGCAAGCAACACAAAACGGTCCTTCTCAGGACCACCTACATGTTTGCTTCGGCCACGGGAGCACGCGAGACCACGTACTCCAACCGTACCCTCTCGGTCTGTCTGTTTTGTTGTTATTTTTTATTATCAATATTTTTTCTCTGTGTGTGTGTCTGTGGTGAGCTGCCGGTGCGAGGTGGTGCCTCGTTTCGGATGCATATGGTAAGTATTGCGCGCGCTCGAGCAAGACGAGAGAGAGGAAAAAAAAAAAGAAACAAAATGCGCGTTCGTTGCAAAACGGTTCGCGCATTCATGCGAAGAAGCCGCGCACGAAGACGAAATTAATGCGGCCGATGTTGCGTGCAAGCTTTTGTGTATTGGTATGCCATGCATGCGTTTGTTCACGTTCCTCATGCATACCTGCCTGGCTCATAAGTGCATGCTGGTTGCGGATATGGGCCATTTTTTGTTTGTTTTCAAGGGCCCGATCGCCTATCACATTCCACTACGCGAATCGTACGCTACTTGCAGTGAGGCTCGTCCCTGTGCGCCCCCGGACACCCTGAAGCTCGCTTTCTATCTACATTCGTGCACTGACATGCCAGCTAGCTAGCAGCAGCGTCAGTTCAACAGGCACGGTTGCGCTAATTCAAACAGAGGGAAACGGGCGCAGAGAACGGGATTGCCAAGCAAAACCCTGCCGTCACACGCATTTCGGTGGTCCTGACAAGGACCGTTGGGTTGTGCGACGAGCGCGACTGTAGTCCGGCGGCTGGGAGCTGCTCGCTTACGCCTTCTTCTCGGTCTTCTTTGGGAGAAGCACAGCTTGGATGTTGGGCAAGACGCCGCCCTGCGCGATCGTCACGCCGGAGAGCAGCTTGTTCAGCTCCTCGTCGTTGCGGATGGCGAGCTGCAGGTGGCGGGGGATGATCCTGGTCTTCTTGTTGTCACGAGCCGCGTTGCCAGCGAGCTCGAGCACTTCGGCAGCCAGGTACTCGAGGACGGCCGCGAGGTAGACGGGAGCGCCCGCTCCGACGCGCTCGGCGTAGTTTCCCTTGCGCAGGAGACGGTGGATACGGCCCACGGGGAACTGGAGACCCGCGCGGCTGGAACGCGTCTTGCTCTTGCCCTTCGCCTTGCCGCCTTTGCCGCGTCCGGACATGCTGGTGCTGCTGATGCGTAGAGTGAGACAGAGAAACGCACGACTGACGCAGTCGCGATCTGTGAGCGATTTGAGCCGTGCTCGTAGTGCCTTCGCCGCTGTCGCCGCCGCCGGTCCCAAAGGAAAGCGCGAGGGAAAGGGAGAGAGGCCGCGCGGACCAATGGCGCGCGCGGATATGCGAGGTCGCGTGAACACCACCCTCCCGCGATAAAAACGGGGCGCGCGCGACCGGTCGCGCGTATTTCGATCTCGTTTGCTCGGCTACTCACAACGGTGCGATGCCTCCCCAGCCCAGCGGTAAGGCCGTGAAGAAGGCCGGCAAGGCGCAGAAGAACGTGCGCGCCACCGACAAGAAGAAGAAGAAGCGCCGCAGGAAGGAGAGCTTCTCCATCTATATCTACAAGGTGCTGAAGCAGGTGCACCCGGACACTGGAGTCTCCAGCAAGGCCATGTCTATCATGAACAGCTTCGTGAACGACATCTTCGAGCGTATCGCCGCGGAGTCGTCCCGTCTGGCTCACTACAACAAGCGCTCGACCATCACGAGCCGGGAGATCCAGACTGCCGTGCGTCTGCTGTTGCCCGGCGAGCTGGCCAAACACGCCGTGTCCGAGGGCACCAAAGCCGTCACCAAGTACACCAGCTCCAAGTAGGCGACCGAGCGCTCGTCCGCCCAGCCCACACCCAACGGCTCTTCTCAGAGCCACCCAAAGTGTCTGCATTGGCATTGGGATGTAGTGAGAATCTCGACGATTCCGTCCGTTCCCTCTGTTCGACGCTTCCTCGTTTAGAAAAAAAAACCCGACGCGCGCTGTCGGACAACGCGTTCTCATTGCGACAGCGCGTGTGCTAAAAGTTTCGTAGCAGAAACGCACAGAACGCCAGGCGCTCAGCACAACAACACAAACAAAGCGAGTATAGGGCGCGTGAGCCGACTCCGCGCGAGCGGCCACGTTCGCCTGCACTAATTGCCACGGCGCGTGTTTCGCACACCTAGGCTGATGAGGCGGTCGTTGCTGCACATTTACTTAATTCTGATGTAGCGTAAGTTTTAAAAGCAGGCAGCCCTCGTCCGTTTTTTCACATTTTATTTCTTATTTTCGGTCGACGCGCATTTGCGGGTCCCGAGGTGTGCCTCTATGGCTGCTAGAACTAATGTCGTCGGTCGCTGCGTGTGCTAGAATGCCCACTCGGCGGCCGCCCGCACGTATAGAGCAGTGCTCCGGACTGAAATTTAGAGCCGCGTGCTGTCAGCGCCGCATCGCTGTAGCAGTGGCTGGCGAGCGGAAATGCGTTAGCACGTTCACGAAGCAGCAGCGCGTAAGGGAAATTTTACGCTGTTATTACAAATGTAGTGGTAATTTGAAGTGGAAAAAGGAGAGATGCGCGCGGCTCTCCGCATACTGCATAGCGGTTGCGCGCGCGTCCTGCGTAGCTGCCTTCGTACGGGCTGGGCGCGATGGGAGAGGGAGGAGGTCGGAGCGCCGCCAGCACTGCCCTCGCTCTCTTCCGTCCCCTAGAATGCTGAATTTGGCTCGCGCGCGCGTCTTAGGCTGATTTCGCTGACGCTATCTGCGAGGCTACGTAAGCTATCGCGACGAAATTTGACGGTCGTGTGGGCACCAGTCAGCGGTGCCTGCGTGCGAAATTTGAAACGCCTGAGGCGAGCGGAGCATGAGCGCGCCCTGTTTTGCGACTAGTGATCAAGCGAACCGTGTTGGCGTGGCTGAGTTTGAAGTTGTGCGCGCGGTGTGCTTTGCGGCAATGACCAGGGTGCACTTGCAAGCGTAGCCGAGCTAACGGTGAATAGAACGAGTAATCACAATTATGAGAACACAATAAACTTGTTCCTGGGGCGCGACACGAGCAGTGAGTGCGTGCAACATACCACAATAACATTGTTGACACGTTTGTTTTTCCCTTGGCGAGTTGAGCAAAATAAGAAGGGAGGCTGGTTGAACATCAGCCTACGTTGCAGTGTGGAATGCCCAAAAAGAGACAACATAAGAAAAACAAAAGTAAACTCTGCGATTGTGTTGCGAGGCCACTTGTCTTGAACTCAGTGCGTGGCCTAAGCAGGGCTCAGTGCAGCAACCAGCGACTCACTCGCGAAGAGAGGCCGCGCTGCCCGGGAGCCAATCGGCGCGCGTTCATCCTCCTCGCCCTCTTTTTTGCGGCGCGGCTTCGTCGCTCAGTCGCGGCGCAAGGACGCGGCATTCGCTTTCCTGACTCGCTCCGAAGCAGCAGCAACAGCCGAGATGTCTGGACGTGGCAAGGGCGGCAAGGGGCTCGGCAAGGGTGGCGCGAAGCGTCATCGTAAGGTGTTGCGTGACAACATCCAAGGCATCACCAAGCCTGCCATCCGTCGCCTCGCTCGCCGTGGCGGTGTCAAGCGTATCTCCGGCCTGATCTACGAGGAGACACGCGGTGTGCTCAAGGTGTTCCTCGAGAACGTGATTCGGGACGCCGTCACCTACACTGAGCACGCCAAGCGCAAGACCGTGACCGCCATGGACGTTGTGTATGCCCTCAAGCGTCAGGGCCGCACCCTCTACGGTTTCGGAGGCTAAGCAGCGCGCGTGCGCGACGTCGTCTGCAAGCAGCGCATCAGCTCCTCTGAAGAACCCAACAGCCCTCTTCAGGGCTACCCACTTGGTGCTTCGGCAGTGATGCGCAGGATTTGCGATCTCCTGCTCCGTTAACCCTCTTTTGCACGCCATTATCTCGCGTTCGGCCGTACGAGACACGCGCGGTGAACTTGGTCAGGTGAGCGAGCGCAACCGCGTGTATTCATAAGGCGTGGTAGCATAGTTTTTCGCCCTCGCAAGGCGAGCTCTGCTCGATTGCATTTGCGCTCGCCACTGCGTGTTGTGTTGCTGCCATTTCGCCCGCCCTCAGCGTGTCCTAGTTGCGACGTGCCGGTCGTTCGTGCAGCTCAGTTGTCGCCTTTGGTTGGACCCTTGTTGAGCCAGCCAGAGTGGCATGATGATTAAAAGAAAGGTAATCGTAAGCTCGTCGATGCGCATTTTGTCGCTTTGAAGTGGCTCGCTTCTTCTACTCCCTTGGAGAAGAGTATGAGCCGGGCGGCAGCACTCGGTTACATACGCCGAGCGTGGCGGTCAGCGGGCACACTTAAGTTAAGTAAGGCCCCATATTTCACAGCAATAGCTCGTGTGGATATGCAACGAAGCAAAGCACGAGGAAAATATTGCCCGGCACGGGCCAGTGTGTAACAGCTGAAAGCGAGTTTTCTACAGACAGCAGTTATTTGTTCTCTCCAGTGCAAGCGTTAAATGAGCGAGCCTGAGCTGCATTCTGAGCTGCATTCGCACGGCTTCGTTGGTTTGCGTCGGAGAAACAATAATGTGCCAGTCCTCTTGGCCTACGAGCTGAGCGCCCGTCGTGTCCCTCGTCTAGCCTTGTGGTTGTTGCATGCGCGATGGGCGGCCGTGGACTACCACCGTGCGATTCACAATTGCGTAACTCTTTTGAGCGACGCAAATGAATGGAAAGGTGAGGAGATTAGCTAGGTAGCTGTCGCTAGAACCGGGCTCACTGCGTTGTATTCAAGTGGACGAGGGTGCGCGCGGTAGACACCGAGGGGCGTGCTGTTTTCATTGGTGCTGTTGTCTGTAATACTCGTGCACAGGGGGATTTCTTATGCGCGCGCTATAGGTGATAAGCAGTTGGTTCGAGGTCAATGTGGTTCTTGCAAGCCAATGCACCCCCGAGTCGCCCAAAACAAGAGGAAAATAAAATACAGGAGCAGAGCGGTGAAGTGTGCTTGCCTAGACAGAAATATGCTTTCACAGTGCAGGCTCATTTTCTCTCGTTATTTGTATACGACTCGCTCTTTCGTCATGCGTGCGCGTAGGTGATGCTGGGCGACCTTGTTCGCGCCATATACTTAGATCGGTAAGGAAGCGGGCGCTGGACATGCGCTGCGTTTAAAGAAAACAAACTTTTTCGAGCAACGTATTTGTGCATGCCAAGCGGGAGACGAGCGGCCGCCCGCTTGGCGATTTGAGCGGTGCATCGCGTATTTGTCGAACTCTTCGCCGCCAGATGGAGCCTCCTGTCCTACGTGTGAACATTTGTCCTTTTGGCAGTTTGTGCCACGCGTATTTATGCGCTGTAAGGCGGTTGCGTAATGTCATTGCGTGGAAGCGCCAAAGTGCACAAGACTACCTCTTGCCGCTGCATCCCTGGAAAATCGTAAATGTGAAAGCTGCTGTACAGAAAGATTCCGAATTTGAACCGGCTGCTCCCTCACTCATGTCGCATGTATTGGCACGCGAAGGTAAGAGAAACTGACACGCGCCGGCCGTCGCCATCGCACGGATTTCGCATTCGTGTTGCGTTTAATGAAAGCCAAGCTCGCGCCAATTATTTTACATTTCTCCCACGAAGCCGCCGGGAAATGTGTGCGCCTATGGCCTTGACGTATAGCAAAGCGAGATGATGGCTCAACAGGTAAACAAATGGGGAAGGAGCAGCCGGAGAAAATGTACGGGCCGCTTACTTTGAAGAAACTCGGCACTTTTGGTTATTTCTTTTCTCTTGTTTATGTATGGATTGCTACTGTGAACTCACTGGCATGTGCGTGCAAAGGGAATAGCCGAGGACGAAGCAAGGCGTACACAGTGCGCAATGAGGTCATACGGGTCGTGCGTGTAGCTCGGAGGTGAACTCCAAGTAATGCATCGGAACACACCCAAGAGAAAACAACGGGTTGTCACGAGAGAACTAATGCAGCCATGTAAACGAAGCTTGTTGCATGTGAGAAAAACGTGTGGTGGTGCGGTGACGTTTCTTTTTTTCCTTCCATAATGCACGAGTACTGGCAGGTTAAGAAGTACAAAGTTTCATATCTCAACAATACAAATCGGTACCGCGATCGTGTGAATTGCACACAACAACTAACGCAAGTTCTGTCTAAAAATTTTCATCCCATCGAAAACGCCTCTCATGTCTATGAAGGTATTGTAAAAGTCATACTCACGCATGAATGGTATATCTTATCGAGGCGTATAAATTGTGTTCCCTTTATACATATCGCCTTGTGCAATTAACAGAATTTCCAAATCCGGTTCCATTGCTGCGCGACGGAGCTTTAAAGCGCACACTTGAACTGCTCTTTTTTTTTTTTTCCTCTCTTCCATTTCACAGTTTTCCACAATCACTGAGAATAATTAAAAAAATGAGGAAGAGCTCGGCATCAGTTGAAAATTGCGCTGTTGCAGGCGCGCGATTTGAACGTTTTCTTTTACACGCAATTAGGCGCACCAAATTCGGTGCGTTAGTTGGCGAGGAAATAGATTTCTGCCGGCGGCTGCCGAGCTGGAGCTTCGCTATAACATGACAACAACGCCGTCGATCCTGTGGCGAAGTTGCGTGCGGGAATGCAATCGAAAAAGCTAGCTGACGAAATGTACGCTCTGTATAGAGCAAAGTGTTGCGTTTGATGATTGTTTGTCAAAACCTTGCAAGTGCGAAAACTGTGTACCGAATACGTGGCACGCGGAAGCCGTGCTTGGGGTCGCGCCTGCGAAGCGTTGGTTGATGCTCCTAACGTGTCTCCTAACGCGCGTTCAACACCTGTCAATATTGTATTCCAAATTCGCTCTTAGAGCGGAAGTACATCGTTTTCTCTGTAACTCTGAAGTGGTGCTGGTAGACCATACGTAAGTTTGTCGTTAATCTTGCGATGCGAATGCGGGCCTCGCGTTCTTCAATGCGTGGACGGGAAAGTGTGGTACTGGCATGTCTGCATATGCGAGAGGGTTTGCTGCCGAGTGCGGCCACACCACGATGTAGTTGCCCCTCGAGAAGGCACCGTGGCGCGCACTTGTAGTTCGTGAAACGAGCAGCAGCATGATCAAAGCAATGCAGTGAACAAGCAATAATGTAGCCTAAACATGCACACCCATCTCCGTCGCGCGCAGATCGCGATAACAGCTCCCATGGCGTTGGGCGTGGAGCGCTAACCACTGTCGAGATTAGTGGTGTGGTCTCACACTCGGCACTGGCAATTCACGACGCGCGGCGGTATAAGCGAGATTGTGGTGTTGGCTGAAACGAAAGAGAACAGCGCAGCATGCTGTCGTGTTTAAACTCAATTAAACCGCCTGCGAATGTGCTTTCCTTAGCCGCGAACAAGGCGCCCGCGCGAAAACGTGCCTCCTCCAGCATCCTGGCGAACGGCGGCGGCGGCGTGCGCCGCACCGCCTGAGACGGCTGCGCTGGCGCTGGCCAATCGGCGGGTGAGTTGGAGAGGAGAAGAGTAGTGCGGCGAAGCACGACGCGCGCGGCGCAGGGGTCATTTTCACTCCGGCAGTCGACGACTTCGGACGCTCGCTCCGTTCGCCATGGCCAGGACCAAGCAAACCGCCCGTAAGAGCACCGGTGGGAAGGCTCCGCGTAAGCAGCTTGCTACCAAGGCTGCTCGCAAGAGTGCACCTGCCACAGGTGGGGTTAAGAAACCGCATCGGTACAGGCCTGGGACCGTGGCCCTTCGTGAAATTCGCCGCTACCAGAAGTCGACCGAACTTCTCATCCGCAAGCTGCCGTTCCAGCGCTTGGTGAGGGAAATCGCTCAGGATTTCAAGACCGACCTCCGATTCCAGAGTTCGGCTGTGATGGCCCTTCAGGAGGCCAGCGAGGCCTACCTGGTCGGTCTCTTCGAGGACACCAACCTGTGCGCCATCCACGCCAAGCGCGTTACCATCATGCCGAAGGACATCCAGCTGGCCCGGCGCATCCGTGGCGAGCGCGCCTAAGTTCGGTTCGGCCGCTGTCTGCGCCGCAGCCTCGGTCAGGCAAGCAACACAAAACGGTCCTTCTCAGGACCACCTACATGTTTGCTTCGGCCACGGGAGCACGCGAGACCACGTACTCCAACCGTACCCTCTCGGTCTGTCTGTTTTGTTGTTATTTTTTATTATCAATATTTTTTCTCTGTGTGTGTGTCTGTGGTGAGCTGCCGGTGCGAGGTGGTGCCTCGTTTCGGATGCATATGGTAAGTATTGCGCGCGCTCGAGCAAGACGAGAGAGAGGAAAAAAAAAAAGAAACAAAATGCGCGTTCGTTGCAAAACGGTTCGCGCATTCATGCGAAGAAGCCGCGCACGAAGACGAAATTAATGCGGCCGATGTTGCGTGCAAGCTTTTGTGTATTGGTATGCCATGCATGCGTTTGTTCACGTTCCTCATGCATACCTGCCTGGCTCATAAGTGCATGCTGGTTGCGGATATGGGCCATTTTTTGTTTGTTTTCAAGGGCCCGATCGCCTATCACATTCCACTACGCGAATCGTACGCTACTTGCAGTGAGGCTCGTCCCTGTGCGCCCCCGGACACCCTGAAGCTCGCTTTCTATCTACATTCGTGCACTGACATGCCAGCTAGCTAGCAGCAGCGTCAGTTCAACAGGCACGGTTGCGCTAATTCAAACAGAGGGAAACGGGCGCAGAGAACGGGATTGCCAAGCAAAACCCTGCCGTCACACGCATTTCGGTGGTCCTGACAAGGACCGTTGGGTTGTGCGACGAGCGCGACTGTAGTCCGGCGGCTGGGAGCTGCTCGCTTACGCCTTCTTCTCGGTCTTCTTTGGGAGAAGCACAGCTTGGATGTTGGGCAAGACGCCGCCCTGCGCGATCGTCACGCCGGAGAGCAGCTTGTTCAGCTCCTCGTCGTTGCGGATGGCGAGCTGCAGGTGGCGGGGGATGATCCTGGTCTTCTTGTTGTCACGAGCCGCGTTGCCAGCGAGCTCGAGCACTTCGGCAGCCAGGTACTCGAGGACGGCCGCGAGGTAGACGGGAGCGCCCGCTCCGACGCGCTCGGCGTAGTTTCCCTTGCGCAGGAGACGGTGGATACGGCCCACGGGGAACTGGAGACCCGCGCGGCTGGAACGCGTCTTGCTCTTGCCCTTCGCCTTGCCGCCTTTGCCGCGTCCGGACATGCTGGTGCTGCTGATGCGTAGAGTGAGACAGAGAAACGCACGACTGACGCAGTCGCGATCTGTGAGCGATTTGAGCCGTGCTCGTAGTGCCTTCGCCGCTGTCGCCGCCGCCGGTCCCAAAGGAAAGCGCGAGGGAAAGGGAGAGAGGCCGCGCGGACCAATGGCGCGCGCGGATATGCGAGGTCGCGTGAACACCACCCTCCCGCGATAAAAACGGGGCGCGCGCGACCGGTCGCGCGTATTCCGATCTCGTTTGCTCGGCTACTCACAACGGTGCGATGCCTCCCCAGCCCAGCGGTAAGGCCGTGAAGAAGGCCGGCAAGGCGCAGAAGAACGTGCGCGCCACCGACAAGAAGAAGAAGAAGCGCCGCAGGAAGGAGAGCTTCTCCATCTATATCTACAAGGTGCTGAAGCAGGTGCACCCGGACACTGGAGTCTCCAGCAAGGCCATGTCTATCATGAACAGCTTCGTGAACGACATCTTCGAGCGTATCGCCGCGGAGTCGTCCCGTCTGGCTCACTACAACAAGCGCTCGACCATCACGAGCCGGGAGATCCAGACTGCCGTGCGTCTGCTGTTGCCCGGCGAGCTGGCCAAACACGCCGTGTCCGAGGGCACCAAAGCCGTCACCAAGTACACCAGCTCCAAGTAGGCGACCGAGCGCTCGTCCGCCCAGCCCACACCCAACGGCTCTTCTCAGAGCCACCCAAAGTGTCTGCATTGGCATTGGGATGTAGTGAGAATCTCGACGATTCCGTCCGTTCCCTCTGTTCGACGCTTCCTCGTTTAGAAAAAAAACCCGACGCGCGCTGTCGGACAACGCGTTCTCATTGCGACAGCGCGTGTGCTAAAAGTTTCGTAGCAGAAACGCACAGAACGCCAGGCGCTCAGCACAACAACACAAACAAAGCGAGTATAGGGCGCGTGAGCCGACTCCGCGCGAGCGGCCACGTTCGCCTGCACTAATTGCCACGGCGCGTGTTTCGCACACCTAGGCTGATGAGGCGGTCGTTGCTGCACATTTACTTAATTCTGATGTAGCGTAAGTTTTAAAAGCAGGCAGCCCTCGTCCGTTTTTTCACATTTTATTTCTTATTTTCGGTCGACGCGCATTTGCGGGTCCCGAGGTGTGCCTCTATGGCTGCTAGAACTAATGTCGTCGGTCGCTGCGTGTGCTAGAATGCCCACTCGGCGGCCGGCCGCACGTATAGAGCAGTGCTCCGGACTGAAATTTAGAGCCGCGTGCTGTCAGCGCCGCATCGCTGTAGCAGTGGCTGGCGAGCGGAAATGCGTTAGCACGTTCACGAAGCAGCAGCGCGTAAGGGAAATTTTACGCTGTTATTACAAATGTAGTGGTAATTTGAAGTGGAAAAAGGAGAGATGCGCGCGGCTCTCCGCATACTGCATAGCGGTTGCGCGCGCGTCCTGCGTAGCTGCCTTCGTACGGGCTGGGCGCGATGGGAGAGGGAGGAGGTCGGAGCGCCGCCAGCACTGCCCTCGCTCTCTTCCGTCCCCTAGAATGCTGAATTTGGCTCGCGCGCGCGTCTTAGGCTGATTTCGCTGACGCTATCTGCGAGGCTACGTAAGCTATCGCGACGAAATTTGACGGTCGTGTGGGCACCAGTCAGCGGTGCCTGCGTGCGAAATTTGAAACGCCTGAGGCGAGCGGAGCATGAGCGCGCCCTGTTTTGCGACTAGTGATCAAGCGAACCGTGTTGGCGTGGCTGAGTTTGAAGTTGTGCGCGCGGTGTGCTTTGCGGCAATGACCAGGGTGCACTTGCAAGCGTAGCCGAGCTAACGGTGAATAGAACGAGTAATCACAATTATGAGAACACAATAAACTTGTTCCTGGGGCGCGACACGAGCAGTGAGTGCGTGCAACATACCACAATAACATTGTTGACACGTTTGTTTTTCCCTTGGCGAGTTGAGCAAAATAAGAAGGGAGGCTGGTTGAACATCAGCCTACGTTGCAGTGTGGAATGCCCAAAAAGAGACAACATAAGAAAAACAAAAGTAAACTCTGCGATTGTGTTGCGAGGCCACTTGTCTTGAACTCAGTGCGTGGCCTAAGCAGGGCTCAGTGCAGCAACCAGCGACTCACTCGCGAAGAGAGGCCGCGCTGCCCGGGAGCCAATCGGCGCGCGTTCATCCTCCTCGCCCTCTTTTTTGCGGCGCGGCTTCGTCGCTCAGTCGCGGCGCAAGGACGCGGCATTCGCTTTCCTGACTCGCTCCGAAGCAGCAGCAACAGCCGAGATGTCTGGACGTGGCAAGGGCGGCAAGGGGCTCGGCAAGGGTGGCGCGAAGCGTCATCGTAAGGTGTTGCGTGACAACATCCAAGGCATCACCAAGCCTGCCATCCGTCGCCTCGCTCGCCGTGGCGGTGTCAAGCGTATCTCCGGCCTGATCTACGAGGAGACACGCGGTGTGCTCAAGGTGTTCCTCGAGAACGTGATTCGGGACGCCGTCACCTACACTGAGCACGCCAAGCGCAAGACCGTGACCGCCATGGACGTTGTGTATGCCCTCAAGCGTCAGGGCCGCACCCTCTACGGTTTCGGAGGCTAAGCAGCGCGCGTGCGCGACGTCGTCTGCAAGCAGCGCATCAGCTCCTCTGAAGAACCCAACAGCCCTCTTCAGGGCTACCCACTTGGTGCTTCGGCAGTGATGCGCAGGATTTGCGATCTCCTGCTCCGTTAACCCTCTTTTGCACGCCATTATCTCGCGTTCGGCCGTACGAGACACGCGCGGTGAACTTGGTCAGGTGAGCGAGCGCAACCGCGTGTATTCATAAGGCGTGGTAGCATAGTTTTTCGCCCTCGCAAGGCGAGCTCTGCTCGATTGCATTTGCGCTCGCCACTGCGTGTTGTGTTGCTGCCATTTCGCCCGCCCTCAGCGTGTCCTAGTTGCGACGTGCCGGTCGTTCGTGCAGCTCAGTTGTCGCCTTTGGTTGGACCCTTGTTGAGCCAGCCAGAGTGGCATGATGATTAAAAGAAAGGTAATCGTAAGCTCGTCGATGCGCATTTTGTCGCTTTGAAGTGGCTCGCTTCTTCTACTCCCTTGGAGAAGAGTATGAGCCGGGCGGCAGCACTCGGTTACATACGCCGAGCGTGGCGGTCAGCGGGCACACTTAAGTTAAGTAAGGCCCCATATTTCACAGCAATAGCTCGTGTGGATATGCAACGAAGCAAAGCACGAGGAAAATATTGCCCGGCACGGGCCAGTGTGTAACAGCTGAAAGCGAGTTTTCTACAGACAGCAGTTATTTGTTCTCTCCAGTGCAAGCGTTAAATGAGCGAGCCTGAGCTGCATTCTGAGCTGCATTCGCACGGCTTCGTTGGTTTGCGTCGGAGAAACAATAATGTGCCAGTCCTCTTGGCCTACGAGCTGAGCGCCCGTCGTGTCCCTCGTCTAGCCTTGTGGTTGTTGCATGCGCGATGGGCGGCCGTGGACTGCCACCGTGCGATTCACAATTGCGTAACTCTTTTGAGCGACGCAAATGAATGGAAAGGTGAGGAGATTAGCTAGGTAGCTGTCGCTAGAACCGGGCTCACTGCGTTGTATTCAAGTGGACGAGGGTGCGCGCGGTAGACACCGAGGGGCGTGCTGTTTTCATTGGTGCTGTTGTCTGTAATACTCGTGCACAGGGGGATTTCTTATGCGCGCGCTATAGGTGATAAGCAGTTGGTTCGAGGTCAATGTGGTTCTTGCAAGCCAATGCACCCCCGAGTCGCCCAAAACAAGAGGAAAATAAAATACAGGAGCAGAGCGGTGAAGTGTGCTTGCCTAGACAGAAATATGCTTTCACAGTGCAGGCTCATTTTCTCTCGTTATTTGTATACGACTCGCTCTTTCGTCATGCGTGCGCGTAGGTGATGCTGGGCGACCTTGTTCGCGCCATATACTTAGATCGGTAAGGAAGCGGGCGCTGGACATGCGCTGCGTTTAAAGAAAACAAACTTTTTCGAGCAACGTATTTGTGCATGCCAAGCGGGAGACGAGCGGCCGCCCGCTTGGCGATTTGAGCGGTGCATCGCGTATTTGTCGAACTCTTCGCCGCCAGATGGAGCCTCCTGTCCTACGTGTGAACATTTGTCCTTTTGGCAGTTTGTGCCACGCGTATTTATGCGCTGTAAGGCGGTTGCGTAATGTCATTGCGTGGAAGCGCCAAAGTGCACAAGACTACCTCTTGCCGCTGCATCCCTGGAAAATCGTAAATGTGAAAGCTGCTGTACAGAAAGATTCCGAATTTGAACCGGCTGCTCCCTCACTCATGTCGCATGTATTGGCACGCGAAGGTAAGAGAAACTGACACGCGCCGGCCGTCGCCATCGCACGGATTTCGCATTCGTGTTGCGTTTAATGAAAGCCAAGCTCGCGCCAATTATTTTACATTTCTCCCACGAAGCCGCCGGGAAATGTGTGCGCCTATGGCCTTGACGTATAGCAAAGCGAGATGATGGCTCAACAGGTAAACAAATGGGGAAGGAGCAGCCGGAGAAAATGTACGGGCCGCTTACTTTGAAGAAACTCGGCACTTTTGGTTATTTCTTTTCTCTTGTTTATGTATGGATTGCTACTGTGAACTCACTGGCATGTGCGTGCAAAGGGAATAGCCGAGGACGAAGCAAGGCGTACACAGTGCGCAATGAGGTCATACGGGTCGTGCGTGTAGCTCGGAGGTGAACTCCAAGTAATGCATCGGAACACACCCAAGAGAAAACAACGGGTTGTCACGAGAGAACTAATGCAGCCATGTAAACGAAGCTTGTTGCATGTGAGAAAAACGTGTGGTGGTGCGGTGACGTTTCTTTTTTTCCTTCCATAATGCACGAGTACTGGCAGGTTAAGAAGTACAAAGTTTCATATCTCAACAATACAAATCGGTACCGCGATCGTGTGAATTGCACACAACAACTAACGCAAGTTCTGTCTAAAAATTTTCATCCCATCGAAAACGCCTCTCATGTCTATGAAGGTATTGTAAAAGTCATACTCACGCATGAATGGTATATCTTATCGAGGCGTATAAATTGTGTTCCCTTTATACATATCGCCTTGTGCAATTAACAGAATTTCCAAATCCGGTTCCATTGCTGCGCGACGGAGCTTTAAAGCGCACACTTGAACTGCTCTTTTTTTTTTTCCTCTCTTCCATTTCACAGTTTTCCACAATCACTGAGAATAATTAAAAAAATGAGGAAGAGCTCGGCATCAGTTGAAAATTGCGCTGTTGCAGGCGCGCGATTTGAACGTTTTCTTTTACACGCAATTAGGCGCACCAAATTCGGTGCGTTAGTTGGCGAGGAAATAGATTTCTGCCGGCGGCTGCCGAGCTGGAGCTTCGCTATAACATGACAACAACGCCGTCGATCCTGTGGCGAAGTTGCGTGCGGGAATGCAATCGAAAAAGCTAGCTGACGAAATGTACGCTCTGTATAGAGCAAAGTGTTGCGTTTGATGATTGTTTGTCAAAACCTTGCAAGTGCGAAAACTGTGTACCGAATACGTGGCACGCGGAAGCCGTGCTTGGGGTCGCGCCTGCGAAGCGTTGGTTGATGCTCCTAACGTGTCTCCTAACGCGCGTTCAACACCTGTCAATATTGTATTCCAAATTCGCTCTTAGAGCGGAAGTACATCGTTTTCTCTGTAACTCTGAAGTGGTGCTGGTAGACCATACGTAAGTTTGTCGTTAATCTTGCGATGCGAATGCGGGCCTCGCGTTCTTCAATGCGTGGACGGGAAAGTGTGGTACTGGCATGTCTGCATATGCGAGAGGGTTTGCTGCCGAGTGCGGCCACACCACGATGTAGTTGCCCCTCGAGAAGGCACCGTGGCGCGCACTTGTAGTTCGTGAAACGAGCAGCAGCATGATCAAAGCAATGCAGTGAACAAGCAATAATGTAGCCTAAACATGCACACCCATCTCCGTCGCGCGCAGATCGCGATAACAGCTCCCATGGCGTTGGGCGTGGAGCGCTAACCACTGTCGAGATTAGTGGTGTGGTCTCACACTCGGCACTGGCAATTCACGACGCGCGGCGGTATAAGCGAGATTGTGGTGTTGGCTGAAACGAAAGAGAACAGCGCAGCATGCTGTCGTGTTTAAACTCAATTAAACCGCCTGCGAATGTGCTTTCCTTAGCCGCGAACAAGGCGCCCGCGCGAAAACGTGCCTCCTCCAGCATCCTGGCGAACGGCGGCGGCGGCGTGCGCCGCACCGCCCGAGACGGCTGCGCTGGCGCTGGCCAATCGGCGGGTGAGTTGGAGAGGAGAAGAGTAGTGCGGCGAAGCACGACGCGCGCGGCGCAGGGGTCATTTTCACTCCGGCAGTCGACGACTTCGGACGCTCGCTCCGTTCGCCATGGCCAGGACCAAGCAAACCGCCCGTAAGAGCACCGGTGGGAAGGCTCCGCGTAAGCAGCTTGCTACCAAGGCTGCTCGCAAGAGTGCACCTGCCACAGGTGGGGTTAAGAAACCGCATCGGTACAGGCCTGGGACCGTGGCCCTTCGTGAAATTCGCCGCTACCAGAAGTCGACCGAACTTCTCATCCGCAAGCTGCCGTTCCAGCGCTTGGTGAGGGAAATCGCTCAGGATTTCAAGACCGACCTCCGATTCCAGAGTTCGGCTGTGATGGCCCTTCAGGAGGCCAGCGAGGCCTACCTGGTCGGTCTCTTCGAGGACACCAACCTGTGCGCCATCCACGCCAAGCGCGTTACCATCATGCCGAAGGACATCCAGCTGGCCCGGCGCATCCGTGGCGAGCGCGCCTAAGTTCGGTTCGGCCGCTGTCTGCGCCGCAGCCTCGGTCAGGCAAGCAACACAAAACGGTCCTTCTCAGGACCACCTACATGTTTGCTTCGGCCACGGGAGCACGCGAGACCACGTACTCCAACCGTACCCTCTCGGTCTGTCTGTTTTGTTGTTATTTTTTATTATCAATATTTTTTCTCTGTGTGTGTGTCTGTGGTGAGCTGCCGGTGCGAGGTGGTGCCTCGTTTCGGATGCATATGGTAAGTATTGCGCGCTGCTCGAGCAAGACGAGAGAGAGGAAAAAAAAAAAGAAACAAAATGCGCGTTCGTTGCAAAACGGTTCGCGCATTCATGCGAAGAAGCCGCGCACGAAGACGAAATTAATGCGGCCGATGTTGCGTGCAAGCTTTTGTGTATTGGTATGCCATGCATGCGTTTGTTCACGTTCCTCATGCATACCTGCCTGGCTCATAAGTGCATGCTGGTTGCGGATATGGGCCATTTTTTGTTTGTTTTCAAGGGCCCGATCGCCTATCACATTCCACTACGCGAATCGTACGCTACTTGCAGTGAGGCTCGTCCCTGTGCGCCCCCGGACACCCTGAAGCTCGCTTTCTATCTACATTCGTGCACTGACATGCCAGCTAGCTAGCAGCAGCGTCAGTTCAACAGGCACGGTTGCGCTAATTCAAACAGAGGGAAACGGGCGCAGAGAACGGGATTGCCAAGCAAAACCCTGCCGTCACACGCATTTCGGTGGTCCTGACAAGGACCGTTGGGTTGTGCGACGAGCGCGACTGTAGTCCGGCGGCTGGGAGCTGCTCGCTTACGCCTTCTTCTCGGTCTTCTTTGGGAGAAGCACAGCTTGGATGTTGGGCAAGACGCCGCCCTGCGCGATCGTCACGCCGGAGAGCAGCTTGTTCAGCTCCTCGTCGTTGCGGATGGCGAGCTGCAGGTGGCGGGGGATGATCCTGGTCTTCTTGTTGTCACGAGCCGCGTTGCCAGCGAGCTCGAGCACTTCGGCAGCCAGGTACTCGAGGACGGCCGCGAGGTAGACGGGAGCGCCCGCTCCGACGCGCTCGGCGTAGTTTCCCTTGCGCAGGAGACGGTGGATACGGCCCACGGGGAACTGGAGACCCGCGCGGCTGGAACGCGTCTTGCTCTTGCCCTTCGCCTTGCCGCCTTTGCCGCGTCCGGACATGCTGGTGCTGCTGATGCGTAGAGTGAGACAGAGAAACGCACGACTGACGCAGTCGCGATCTGTGAGCGATTTGAGCCGTGCTCGTAGTGCCTTCGCCGCTGTCGCCGCCGCCGGTCCCAAAGGAAAGCGCGAGGGAAAGGGAGAGAGGCCGCGCGGACCAATGGCGCGCGCGGATATGCGAGGTCGCGTGAACACCACCCTCCCGCGATAAAAACGGGGCGCGCGCGACCGGTCGCGCGTATTCCGATCTCGTTTGCTCGGCTACTCACAACGGTGCGATGCCTCCCCAGCCCAGCGGTAAGGCCGTGAAGAAGGCCGGCAAGGCGCAGAAGAACGTGCGCGCCACCGACAAGAAGAAGAAGAAGCGCCGCAGGAAGGAGAGCTTCTCCATCTATATCTACAAGGTGCTGAAGCAGGTGCACCCGGACACTGGAGTCTCCAGCAAGGCCATGTCTATCATGAACAGCTTCGTGAACGACATCTTCGAGCGTATCGCCGCGGAGTCGTCCCGTCTGGCTCACTACAACAAGCGCTCGACCATCACGAGCCGGGAGATCCAGACTGCCGTGCGTCTGCTGTTGCCCGGCGAGCTGGCCAAACACGCCGTGTCCGAGGGCACCAAAGCCGTCACCAAGTACACCAGCTCCAAGTAGGCGACCGAGCGCTCGTCCGCCCAGCCCACACCCAACGGCTCTTCTCAGAGCCACCCAAAGTGTCTGCATTGGCATTGGGATGTAGTGAGAATCTCGACGATTCCGTCCGTTCCCTCTGTTCGACGCTTCCTCGTTTAGAAAAAAAACCCGACGCGCGCTGTCGGACAACGCGTTCTCATTGCGACAGCGCGTGTGCTAAAAGTTTCGTAGCAGAAACGCACAGAACGCCAGGCGCTCAGCACAACAACACAAACAAAGCGAGTATAGGGCGCGTGAGCCGACTCCGCGCGAGCGGCCACGTTCGCCTGCACTAATTGCCACGGCGCGTGTTTCGCACACCTAGGCTGATGAGGCGGTCGTTGCTGCACATTTACTTAATTCTGATGTAGCGTAAGTTTTAAAAGCAGGCAGCCCTCGTCCGTTTTTTCACATTTTATTTCTTATTTTCGGTCGACGCGCATTTGCGGGTCCCGAGGTGTGCCTCTATGGCTGCTAGAACTAATGTCGTCGGTCGCTGCGTGTGCTAGAATGCCCACTCGGCGGCCGGCCGCACGTATAGAGCAGTGCTCCGGACTGAAATTTAGAGCCGCGTGCTGTCAGCGCCGCATCGCTGTAGCAGTGGCTGGCGAGCGGAAATGCGTTAGCACGTTCACGAAGCAGCAGCGCGTAAGGGAAATTTTACGCTGTTATTACAAATGTAGTGGTAATTTGAAGTGGAAAAAGGAGAGATGCGCGCGGCTCTCCGCATACTGCATAGCGGTTGCGCGCGCGTCCTGCGTAGCTGCCTTCGTACGGGCTGGGCGCGATGGGAGAGGGAGGAGGTCGGAGCGCCGCCAGCACTGCCCTCGCTCTCTTCCGTCCCCTAGAATGCTGAATTTGGCTCGCGCGCGCGTCTTAGGCTGATTTCGCTGACGCTATCTGCGAGGCTACGTAAGCTATCGCGACGAAATTTGACGGTCGTGTGGGCACCAGTCAGCGGTGCCTGCGTGCGAAATTTGAAACGCCTGAGGCGAGCGGAGCATGAGCGCGCCCTGTTTTGCGACTAGTGATCAAGCGAACCGTGTTGGCGTGGCTGAGTTTGAAGTTGTGCGCGCGGTGTGCTTTGCGGCAATGACCAGGGTGCACTTGCAAGCGTAGCCGAGCTAACGGTGAATAGAACGAGTAATCACAATTATGAGAACACAATAAACTTGTTCCTGGGGCGCGACACGAGCAGTGAGTGCGTGCAACATACCACAATAACATTGTTGACACGTTTGTTTTTCCCTTGGCGAGTTGAGCAAAATAAGAAGGGAGGCTGGTTGAACATCAGCCTACGTTGCAGTGTGGAATGCCCAAAAAGAGACAACATAAGAAAAACAAAAGTAAACTCTGCGATTGTGTTGCGAGGCCACTTGTCTTGAACTCAGTGCGTGGCCTAAGCAGGGCTCAGTGCAGCAACCAGCGACTCACTCGCGAAGAGAGGCCGCGCTGCCCGGGAGCCAATCGGCGCGCGTTCATCCTCCTCGCCCTCTTTTTTGCGGCGCGGCTTCGTCGCTCAGTCGCGGCGCAAGGACGCGGCATTCGCTTTCCTGACTCGCTCCGAAGCAGCAGCAACAGCCGAGATGTCTGGACGTGGCAAGGGCGGCAAGGGGCTCGGCAAGGGTGGCGCGAAGCGTCATCGTAAGGTGTTGCGTGACAACATCCAAGGCATCACCAAGCCTGCCATCCGTCGCCTCGCTCGCCGTGGCGGTGTCAAGCGTATCTCCGGCCTGATCTACGAGGAGACACGCGGTGTGCTCAAGGTGTTCCTCGAGAACGTGATTCGGGACGCCGTCACCTACACTGAGCACGCCAAGCGCAAGACCGTGACCGCCATGGACGTTGTGTATGCCCTCAAGCGTCAGGGCCGCACCCTCTACGGTTTCGGAGGCTAAGCAGCGCGCGTGCGCGACGTCGTCTGCAAGCAGCGCATCAGCTCCTCTGAAGAACCCAACAGCCCTCTTCAGGGCTACCCACTTGGTGCTTCGGCAGTGATGCGCAGGATTTGCGATCTCCTGCTCCGTTAACCCTCTTTTGCACGCCATTATCTCGCGTTCGGCCGTACGAGACACGCGCGGTGAACTTGGTCAGGTGAGCGAGCGCAACCGCGTGTATTCATAAGGCGTGGTAGCATAGTTTTTCGCCCTCGCAAGGCGAGCTCTGCTCGATTGCATTTGCGCTCGCCACTGCGTGTTGTGTTGCTGCCATTTCGCCCGCCCTCAGCGTGTCCTAGTTGCGACGTGCCGGTCGTTCGTGCAGCTCAGTTGTCGCCTTTGGTTGGACCCTTGTTGAGCCAGCCAGAGTGGCATGATGATTAAAAGAAAGGTAATCGTAAGCTCGTCGATGCGCATTTTGTCGCTTTGAAGTGGCTCGCTTCTTCTACTCCCTTGGAGAAGAGTATGAGCCGGGCGGCAGCACTCGGTTACATACGCCGAGCGTGGCGGTCAGCGGGCACACTTAAGTTAAGTAAGGCCCCATATTTCACAGCAATAGCTCGTGTGGATATGCAACGAAGCAAAGCACGAGGAAAATATTGCCCGGCACGGGCCAGTGTGTAACAGCTGAAAGCGAGTTTTCTACAGACAGCAGTTATTTGTTCTCTCCAGTGCAAGCGTTAAATGAGCGAGCCTGAGCTGCATTCTGAGCTGCATTCGCACGGCTTCGTTGGTTTGCGTCGGAGAAACAATAATGTGCCAGTCCTCTTGGCCTACGAGCTGAGCGCCCGTCGTGTCCCTCGTCTAGCCTTGTGGTTGTTGCATGCGCGATGGGCGGCCGTGGACTGCCACCGTGCGATTCACAATTGCGTAACTCTTTTGAGCGACGCAAATGAATGGAAAGGTGAGGAGATTAGCTAGGTAGCTGTCGCTAGAACCGGGCTCACTGCGTTGTATTCAAGTGGACGAGGGTGCGCGCGGTAGACACCGAGGGGCGTGCTGTTTTCATTGGTGCTGTTGTCTGTAATACTCGTGCACAGGGGGATTTCTTATGCGCGCGCTATAGGTGATAAGCAGTTGGTTCGAGGTCAATGTGGTTCTTGCAAGCCAATGCACCCCCGAGTCGCCCAAAACAAGAGGAAAATAAAATACAGGAGCAGAGCGGTGAAGTGTGCTTGCCTAGACAGAAATATGCTTTCACAGTGCAGGCTCATTTTCTCTCGTTATTTGTATACGACTCGCTCTTTCGTCATGCGTGCGCGTAGGTGATGCTGGGCGACCTTGTTCGCGCCATATACTTAGATCGGTAAGGAAGCGGGCGCTGGACATGCGCTGCGTTTAAAGAAAACAAACTTTTTCGAGCAACGTATTTGTGCATGCCAAGCGGGAGACGAGCGGCCGCCCGCTTGGCGATTTGAGCGGTGCATCGCGTATTTGTCGAACTCTTCGCCGCCAGATGGAGCCTCCTGTCCTACGTGTGAACATTTGTCCTTTTGGCAGTTTGTGCCACGCGTATTTATGCGCTGTAAGGCGGTTGCGTAATGTCATTGCGTGGAAGCGCCAAAGTGCACAAGACTACCTCTTGCCGCTGCATCCCTGGAAAATCGTAAATGTGAAAGCTGCTGTACAGAAAGATTCCGAATTTGAACCGGCTGCTCCCTCACTCATGTCGCATGTATTGGCACGCGAAGGTAAGAGAAACTGACACGCGCCGGCCGTCGCCATCGCACGGATTTCGCATTCGTGTTGCGTTTAATGAAAGCCAAGCTCGCGCCAATTATTTTACATTTCTCCCACGAAGCCGCCGGGAAATGTGTGCGCCTATGGCCTTGACGTATAGCAAAGCGAGATGATGGCTCAACAGGTAAACAAATGGGGAAGGAGCAGCCGGAGAAAATGTACGGGCCGCTTACTTTGAAGAAACTCGGCACTTTTGGTTATTTCTTTTCTCTTGTTTATGTATGGATTGCTACTGTGAACTCACTGGCATGTGCGTGCAAAGGGAATAGCCGAGGACGAAGCAAGGCGTACACAGTGCGCAATGAGGTCATACGGGTCGTGCGTGTAGCTCGGAGGTGAACTCCAAGTAATGCATCGGAACACACCCAAGAGAAAACAACGGGTTGTCACGAGAGAACTAATGCAGCCATGTAAACGAAGCTTGTTGCATGTGAGAAAAACGTGTGGTGGTGCGGTGACGTTTCTTTTTTTCCTTCCATAATGCACGAGTACTGGCAGGTTAAGAAGTACAAAGTTTCATATCTCAACAATACAAATCGGTACCGCGATCGTGTGAATTGCACACAACAACTAACGCAAGTTCTGTCTAAAAATTTTCATCCCATCGAAAACGCCTCTCATGTCTATGAAGGTATTGTAAAAGTCATACTCACGCATGAATGGTATATCTTATCGAGGCGTATAAATTGTGTTCCCTTTATACATATCGCCTTGTGCAATTAACAGAATTTCCAAATCCGGTTCCATTGCTGCGCGACGGAGCTTTAAAGCGCACACTTGAACTGCTCTTTTTTTTTTTCCTCTCTTCCATTTCACAGTTTTCCACAATCACTGAGAATAATTAAAAAAATGAGGAAGAGCTCGGCATCAGTTGAAAATTGCGCTGTTGCAGGCGCGCGATTTGAACGTTTTCTTTTACACGCAATTAGGCGCACCAAATTCGGTGCGTTAGTTGGCGAGGAAATAGATTTCTGCCGGCGGCTGCCGAGCTGGAGCTTCGCTATAACATGACAACAACGCCGTCGATCCTGTGGCGAAGTTGCGTGCGGGAATGCAATCGAAAAAGCTAGCTGACGAAATGTACGCTCTGTATAGAGCAAAGTGTTGCGTTTGATGATTGTTTGTCAAAACCTTGCAAGTGCGAAAACTGTGTACCGAATACGTGGCACGCGGAAGCCGTGCTTGGGGTCGCGCCTGCGAAGCGTTGGTTGATGCTCCTAACGTGTCTCCTAACGCGCGTTCAACACCTGTCAATATTGTATTCCAAATTCGCTCTTAGAGCGGAAGTACATCGTTTTCCTCTGTAACTCTGAAGTGGTGCTGGTAGACCATACGTAAGTTTGTCGTTAATCTTGCGATGCGAATGCGGGCCTCGCGTTCTTCAATGCGTGGACGGGAAAGTGTGGTACTGGCATGTCTGCATATGCGAGAGGGTTTGCTGCCGAGTGCGGCCACACCACGATGTAGTTGCCCCTCGAGAAGGCACCGTGGCGCGCACTTGTAGTTCGTGAAACGAGCAGCAGCATGATCAAAGCAATGCAGTGAACAAGCAATAATGTAGCCTAAACATGCACACCCATCTCCGTCGCGCGCAGATCGCGATAACAGCTCCCATGGCGTTGGGCGTGGAGCGCTAACCACTGTCGAGATTAGTGGTGTGGTCTCACACTCGGCACTGGCAATTCACGACGCGCGGCGGTATAAGCGAGATTGTGGTGTTGGCTGAAACGAAAGAGAACAGCGCAGCATGCTGTCGTGTTTAAACTCAATTAAACCGCCTGCGAATGTGCTTTCCTTAGCCGCGAACAAGGCGCCCGCGCGAAAACGTGCCTCCTCCAGCATCCTGGCGAACGGCGGCGGCGGCGTGCGCCGCACCGCCCGAGACGGCTGCGCTGGCGCTGGCCAATCGGCGGGTGAGTTGGAGAGGAGAAGAGTAGTGCGGCGAAGCACGACGCGCGCGGCGCAGGGGTCATTTTCACTCCGGCAGTCGACGACTTCGGACGCTCGCTCCGTTCGCCATGGCCAGGACCAAGCAAACCGCCCGTAAGAGCACCGGTGGGAAGGCTCCGCGTAAGCAGCTTGCTACCAAGGCTGCTCGCAAGAGTGCACCTGCCACAGGTGGGGTTAAGAAACCGCATCGGTACAGGCCTGGGACCGTGGCCCTTCGTGAAATTCGCCGCTACCAGAAGTCGACCGAACTTCTCATCCGCAAGCTGCCGTTCCAGCGCTTGGTGAGGGAAATCGCTCAGGATTTCAAGACCGACCTCCGATTCCAGAGTTCGGCTGTGATGGCCCTTCAGGAGGCCAGCGAGGCCTACCTGGTCGGTCTCTTCGAGGACACCAACCTGTGCGCCATCCACGCCAAGCGCGTTACCATCATGCCGAAGGACATCCAGCTGGCCCGGCGCATCCGTGGCGAGCGCGCCTAAGTTCGGTTCGGCCGCTGTCTGCGCCGCAGCCTCGGTCAGGCAAGCAACACAAAACGGTCCTTCTCAGGACCACCTACATGTTTGCTTCGGCCACGGGAGCACGCGAGACCACGTACTCCAACCGTACCCTCTCGGTCTGTCTGTTTTGTTGTTATTTTTTATTATCAATATTTTTTCTCTGTGTGTGTGTCTGTGGTGAGCTGCCGGTGCGAGGTGGTGCCTCGTTTCGGATGCATATGGTAAGTATTGCGCGCGCTCGAGCAAGACGAGAGAGAGGAAAAAAAAAAAGAAACAAAATGCGCGTTCGTTGCAAAACGGTTCGCGCATTCATGCGAAGAAGCCGCGCACGAAGACGAAATTAATGCGGCCGATGTTGCGTGCAAGCTTTTGTGTATTGGTATGCCATGCATGCGTTTGTTCACGTTCCTCATGCATACCTGCCTGGCTCATAAGTGCATGCTGGTTGCGGATATGGGCCATTTTTTGTTTGTTTTCAAGGGCCCGATCGCCTATCACATTCCACTACGCGAATCGTACGCTACTTGCAGTGAGGCTCGTCCCTGTGCGCCCCCGGACACCCTGAAGCTCGCTTTCTATCTACATTCGTGCACTGACATGCCAGCTAGCTAGCAGCAGCGTCAGTTCAACAGGCACGGTTGCGCTAATTCAAACAGAGGGAAACGGGCGCAGAGAACGGGATTGCCAAGCAAAACCCTGCCGTCACACGCATTTCGGTGGTCCTGACAAGGACCGTTGGGTTGTGCGACGAGCGCGACTGTAGTCCGGCGGCTGGGAGCTGCTCGCTTACGCCTTCTTCTCGGTCTTCTTTGGGAGAAGCACAGCTTGGATGTTGGGCAAGACGCCGCCCTGCGCGATCGTCACGCCGGAGAGCAGCTTGTTCAGCTCCTCGTCGTTGCGGATGGCGAGCTGCAGGTGGCGGGGGATGATCCTGGTCTTCTTGTTGTCACGAGCCGCGTTGCCAGCGAGCTCGAGCACTTCGGCAGCCAGGTACTCGAGGACGGCCGCGAGGTAGACGGGAGCGCCCGCTCCGACGCGCTCGGCGTAGTTTCCCTTGCGCAGGAGACGGTGGATACGGCCCACGGGGAACTGGAGACCCGCGCGGCTGGAACGCGTCTTGCTCTTGCCCTTCGCCTTGCCGCCTTTGCCGCGTCCGGACATGCTGGTGCTGCTGATGCGTAGAGTGAGACAGAGAAACGCACGACTGACGCAGTCGCGATCTGTGAGCGATTTGAGCCGTGCTCGTAGTGCCTTCGCCGCTGTCGCCGCCGCCGGTCCCAAAGGAAAGCGCGAGGGAAAGGGAGAGAGGCCGCGCGGACCAATGGCGCGCGCGGATATGCGAGGTCGCGTGAACACCACCCTCCCGCGATAAAAACGGGGCGCGCGCGACCGGTCGCGCGTATTCCGATCTCGTTTGCTCGGCTACTCACAACGGTGCGATGCCTCCCCAGCCCAGCGGTAAGGCCGTGAAGAAGGCCGGCAAGGCGCAGAAGAACGTGCGCGCCACCGACAAGAAGAAGAAGAAGCGCCGCAGGAAGGAGAGCTTCTCCATCTATATCTACAAGGTGCTGAAGCAGGTGCACCCGGACACTGGAGTCTCCAGCAAGGCCATGTCTATCATGAACAGCTTCGTGAACGACATCTTCGAGCGTATCGCCGCGGAGTCGTCCCGTCTGGCTCACTACAACAAGCGCTCGACCATCACGAGCCGGGAGATCCAGACTGCCGTGCGTCTGCTGTTGCCCGGCGAGCTGGCCAAACACGCCGTGTCCGAGGGCACCAAAGCCGTCACCAAGTACACCAGCTCCAAGTAGGCGACCGAGCGCTCGTCCGCCCAGCCCACACCCAACGGTCTTCTCAGAGCCACCCAAAGTGTCTGCATTGGCATTGGGATGTAGTGAGAATCTCGACGATTCCGTCCGTTCCCTCTGTTCGACGCTTCCTCGTTTAGAAAAAAAACCCGACGCGCGCTGTCGGACAACGCGTTCTCATTGCGACAGCGCGTGTGCTAAAAGTTTCGTAGCAGAAACGCACAGAACGCCAGGCGCTCAGCACAACAACACAAACAAAGCGAGTATAGGGCGCGTGAGCCGACTCCGCGCGAGCGGCCACGTTCGCCTGCACTAATTGCCACGGCGCGTGTTTCGCACACCTAGGCTGATGAGGCGGTCGTTGCTGCACATTTACTTAATTCTGATGTAGCGTAAGTTTTAAAAGCAGGCAGCCCTCGTCCGTTTTTTCACATTTTATTTCTTATTTTCGGTCGACGCGCATTTGCGGGTCCCGAGGTGTGCCTCTATGGCTGCTAGAACTAATGTCGTCGGTCGCTGCGTGTGCTAGAATGCCCACTCGGCGGCCGGCCGCACGTATAGAGCAGTGCTCCGGACTGAAATTTAGAGCCGCGTGCTGTCAGCGCCGCATCGCTGTAGCAGTGGCTGGCGAGCGGAAATGCGTTAGCACGTTCACGAAGCAGCAGCGCGTAAGGGAAATTTTACGCTGTTATTACAAATGTAGTGGTAATTTGAAGTGGAAAAAGGAGAGATGCGCGCGGCTCTCCGCATACTGCATAGCGGTTGCGCGCGCGTCCTGCGTAGCTGCCTTCGTACGGGCTGGGCGCGATGGGAGAGGGAGGAGGTCGGAGCGCCGCCAGCACTGCCCTCGCTCTCTTCCGTCCCCTAGAATGCTGAATTTGGCTCGCGCGCAGCGTCTTAGGCTGATTTCGCTGACGCTATCTGCGAGGCTACGTAAGCTATCGCGACGAAATTTGACGGTCGTGTGGGCACCAGTCAGCGGTGCCTGCGTGCGAAATTTGAAACGCCTGAGGCGAGCGGAGCATGAGCGCGCCCTGTTTTGCGACTAGTGATCAAGCGAACCGTGTTGGCGTGGCTGAGTTTGAAGTTGTGCGCGCGGTGTGCTTTGCGGCAATGACCAGGGTGCACTTGCAAGCGTAGCCGAGCTAACGGTGAATAGAACGAGTAATCACAATTATGAGAACACAATAAACTTGTTCCTGGGGCGCGACACGAGCAGTGAGTGCGTGCAACATACCACAATAACATTGTTGACACGTTTGTTTTTCCCTTGGCGAGTTGAGCAAAATAAGAAGGGAGGCTGGTTGAACATCAGCCTACGTTGCAGTGTGGAATGCCCAAAAAGAGACAACATAAGAAAAACAAAAGTAAACTCTGCGATTGTGTTGCGAGGCCACTTGTCTTGAACTCAGTGCGTGGCCTAAGCAGGGCTCAGTGCAGCAACCAGCGACTCACTCGCGAAGAGAGGCCGCGCTGCCCGGGAGCCAATCGGCGCGCGTTCATCCTCCTCGCCCTCTTTTTTGCGGCGCGGCTTCGTCGCTCAGTCGCGGCGCAAGGACGCGGCATTCGCTTTCCTGACTCGCTCCGAAGCAGCAGCAACAGCCGAGATGTCTGGACGTGGCAAGGGCGGCAAGGGGCTCGGCAAGGGTGGCGCGAAGCGTCATCGTAAGGTGTTGCGTGACAACATCCAAGGCATCACCAAGCCTGCCATCCGTCGCCTCGCTCGCCGTGGCGGTGTCAAGCGTATCTCCGGCCTGATCTACGAGGAGACACGCGGTGTGCTCAAGGTGTTCCTCGAGAACGTGATTCGGGACGCCGTCACCTACACTGAGCACGCCAAGCGCAAGACCGTGACCGCCATGGACGTTGTGTATGCCCTCAAGCGTCAGGGCCGCACCCTCTACGGTTTCGGAGGCTAAGCAGCGCGCGTGCGCGACGTCGTCTGCAAGCAGCGCATCAGCTCCTCTGAAGAACCCAACAGCCCTCTTCAGGGCTACCCACTTGGTGCTTCGGCAGTGATGCGCAGGATTTGCGATCTCCTGCTCCGTTAACCCTCTTTTGCACGCCATTATCTCGCGTTCGGCCGTACGAGACACGCGCGGTGAACTTGGTCAGGTGAGCGAGCGCAACCGCGTGTATTCATAAGGCGTGGTAGCATAGTTTTTCGCCCTCGCAAGGCGAGCTCTGCTCGATTGCATTTGCGCTCGCCACTGCGTGTTGTGTTGCTGCCATTTCGCCCGCCCTCAGCGTGTCCTAGTTGCGACGTGCCGGTCGTTCGTGCAGCTCAGTTGTCGCCTTTGGTTGGACCCTTGTTGAGCCAGCCAGAGTGGCATGATGATTAAAAGAAAGGTAATCGTAAGCTCGTCGATGCGCATTTTGTCGCTTTGAAGTGGCTCGCTTCTTCTACTCCCTTGGAGAAGAGTATGAGCCGGGCGGCAGCACTCGGTTACATACGCCGAGCGTGGCGGTCAGCGGGCACACTTAAGTTAAGTAAGGCCCCATATTTCACAGCAATAGCTCGTGTGGATATGCAACGAAGCAAAGCACGAGGAAAATATTGCCCGGCACGGGCCAGTGTGTAACAGCTGAAAGCGAGTTTTCTACAGACAGCAGTTATTTGTTCTCTCCAGTGCAAGCGTTAAATGAGCGAGCCTGAGCTGCATTCTGAGCTGCATTCGCACGGCTTCGTTGGTTTGCGTCGGAGAAACAATAATGTGCCAGTCCTCTTGGCCTACGAGCTGAGCGCCCGTCGTGTCCCTCGTCTAGCCTTGTGGTTGTTGCATGCGCGATGGGCGGCCGTGGACTGCCACCGTGCGATTCACAATTGCGTAACTCTTTTGAGCGACGCAAATGAATGGAAAGGTGAGGAGATTAGCTAGGTAGCTGTCGCTAGAACCGGGCTCACTGCGTTGTATTCAAGTGGACGAGGGTGCGCGCGGTAGACACCGAGGGGCGTGCTGTTTTCATTGGTGCTGTTGTCTGTAATACTCGTGCACAGGGGGATTTCTTATGCGCGCGCTATAGGTGATAAGCAGTTGGTTCGAGGTCAATGTGGTTCTTGCAAGCCAATGCACCCCCGAGTCGCCCAAAACAAGAGGAAAATAAAATACAGGAGCAGAGCGGTGAAGTGTGCTTGCCTAGACAGAAATATGCTTTCACAGTGCAGGCTCATTTTCTCTCGTTATTTGTATACGACTCGCTCTTTCGTCATGCGTGCGCGTAGGTGATGCTGGGCGACCTTGTTCGCGCCATATACTTAGATCGGTAAGGAAGCGGGCGCTGGACATGCGCTGCGTTTAAAGAAAACAAACTTTTTCGAGCAACGTATTTGTGCATGCCAAGCGGGAGACGAGCGGCCGCCCGCTTGGCGATTTGAGCGGTGCATCGCGTATTGTCGAACTCTTCGCCGCCAGATGGAGCCTCCTGTCCTACGTGTGAACATTTGTCCTTTTGGCAGTTTGTGCCACGCGTATTTATGCGCTGTAAGGCGTTGCGTAATGTCATTGCGTGGAAGCGCCAAAGTGCACAAGACTACCTCTTGCCGCTGCATATCCCTGGAAAATCGTAAATGTGAAAGCTGCTGTACAGAAAGATTCCGAATTTGAACCGGCTGCTCCCTCACTCATGTCGCATGTATTGGCACGCGAAGGTAAGAGAAACTGACACGCGCCGGCCGTCGCCATCGCACGGATTTCGCATTCGTGTTGCGTTTAATGAAAGCCAAGCTCGCGCCAATTATTTTACATTTCTCCCACGAAGCCGCCGGGAAATGTGTGCGCCTATGGCCTTGACGTATAGCAAAGCGAGATGATGGCTCAACAGGTAAACAAATGGGGAAGGAGCAGCCGGAGAAAATGTACGGGCCGCTTACTTTGAAGAAACTCGGCACTTTTGGTTATTTCTTTTCTCTTGTTTATGTATGGATTGCTACTGTGAACTCACTGGCATGTGCGTGCAAAGGGAATAGCCGAGGACGAAGCAAGGCGTACACAGTGCGCAATGAGGTCATACGGGTCGTGCGTGTAGCTCGGAGGTGAACTCCAAGTAATGCATCGGAACACACCCAAGAGAAAACAACGGGTTGTCACGAGAGAACTAATGCAGCCATGTAAACGAAGCTTGTTGCATGTGAGAAAAACGTGTGGTGGTGCGGTGACGTTTCTTTTTTTCCTTCCATAATGCACGAGTACTGGCAGGTTAAGAAGTACAAAGTTTCATATCTCAACAATACAAATCGGTACCGCGATCGTGTGAATTGCACACAACAACTAACGCAAGTTCTGTCTAAAAATTTTCATCCCATCGAAAACGCCTCTCATGTCTATGAAGGTATTGTAAAAGTCATACTCACGCATGAATGGTATATCTTATCGAGGCGTATAAATTGTGTTCCCTTTATACATATCGCCTTGTGCAATTAACAGAATTTCCAATCCGGTTCATTGCTGCGCGACGGAGCTTTAAAGCGCACACTTGAACTGCTCTTTTTTTTTTTCCTCTCTTCCATTTCACAGTTTTCCACAATCACTGAGAATAATTAAAAAAATGAGGAAGAGCTCGGCATCAGTTGAAAATTGCGCTGTTGCAGGCGCGCGATTTGAACGTTTTCTTTTACACGCAATTAGCGCACCAAATTCGGTGCGTTAGTTGGCGAGGAAATAGATTTCTGCCGGCGGCTGCCGAGCTGGAGCTTCGCTATAACATGACAACAACGCCGTCGATCCTGTGGCGAAGTTGCGTGCGGGAATGCAATCGAAAAAGCTAGCTGACGAAATGTACGCTCTGTATAGAGCAAAGTGTTGCGTTGATGATTGTTTGTCAAAACCTTGCAAGTGCGAAAACTGTGTACCGAATACGTGGCACGCGGAAGCCGTGCTTGGGGTCGCGCCTGCGAAGCGTTGGTTGATGCTCCTAACGTGTCTCCTAACGCGCGTTCAACACCTGTCAATATTGTATTCCAAATTCGCTCTTAGAGCGGAAGTACATCGTTTTCTCTGTAACTCTGAAGTGGTGCTGGTAGACCATACGTAAGTTTGTCGTTAATCTTGCGATGCGAATGCGGGCCTCGCGTTCTTCAATGCGTGGACGGGAAAGTGTGGTACTGGCATGTCTGCATATGCGAGAGGGTTTGCTGCCGAGTGCGGCCACACCACGATGTAGTTGCCCCTCGAGAAGGCACCGTGGCGCGCACTTGTAGTTCGTGAAACGAGCAGCAGCATGATCAAAGCAATGCAGTGAACAAGCAATAATGTAGCCTAAACATGCACACCCATCTCCGTCGCGCGCAGATCGCGATAACAGCTCCCATGGCGTTGGGCGTGGAGCGCTAACCACTGTCGAGATTAGTGGTGTGGTCTCACACTCGGCACTGGCAATTCACGACGCGCGGCGGTATAAGCGAGATTGTGGTGTTGGCTGAAACGAAAGAGAACAGCGCAGCATGCTGTCGTGTTTAAACTCAATTAAACCGCCTGCGAATGTGCTTTCCTTAGCCGCGAACAAGGCGCCCGCGCGAAAACGTGCCTCCTCCAGCATCCTGGCGAACGGCGGCGGCGGCGTGCGCCGCACCGCCCGAGACGGCTGCGCTGGCGCTGGCCAATCGGCGGGTGAGTTGGAGAGGAGAAGAGTAGTGCGGCGAAGCACGACGCGCGCGGCGCAGGGGTCATTTTCACTCCGGCAGTCGACGACTTCGGACGCTCGCTCCGTTCGCCATGGCCAGGACCAAGCAAACCGCCCGTAAGAGCACCGGTGGGAAGGCTCCGCGTAAGCAGCTTGCTACCAAGGCTGCTCGCAAGAGTGCACCTGCCACAGGTGGGGTTAAGAAACCGCATCGGTACAGGCCTGGGACCGTGGCCCTTCGTGAAATTCGCCGCTACCAGAAGTCGACCGAACTTCTCATCCGCAAGCTGCCGTTCCAGCGCTTGGTGAGGGAAATCGCTCAGGATTTCAAGACCGACCTCCGATTCCAGAGTTCGGCTGTGATGGCCCTTCAGGAGGCCAGCGAGGCCTACCTGGTCGGTCTCTTCGAGGACACCAACCTGTGCGCCATCCACGCCAAGCGCGTTACCATCATGCCGAAGGACATCCAGCTGGCCCGGCGCATCCGTGGCGAGCGCGCCTAAGTTCGGTTCGGCCGCTGTCTGCGCCGCAGCCTCGGTCAGGCAAGCAACACAAAACGGTCCTTCTCAGGACCACCTACATGTTTGCTTCGGCCACGGGAGCACGCGAGACCACGTACTCCAACCGTACCCTCTCGGTCTGTCTGTTTTGTTGTTATTTTTTATTATCAATATTTTTTCTCTGTGTGTGTGTCTGTGGTGAGCTGCCGGTGCGAGGTGGTGCCTCGTTTCGGATGCATATGGTAAGTATTGCGCGCGCTCGAGCAAGACGAGAGAGAGGAAAAAAAAAAAGAAACAAAATGCGCGTTCGTTGCAAAACGGTTCGCGCATTCATGCGAAGAAGCCGCGCACGAAGACGAAATTAATGCGGCCGATGTTGCGTGCAAGCTTTTGTGTATTGGTATGCCATGCATGCGTTTGTTCACGTTCCTCATGCATACCTGCCTGGCTCATAAGTGCATGCTGGTTGCGGATATGGGCCATTTTTTGTTTGTTTTCAAGGGCCCGATCGCCTATCACATTCCACTACGCGAATCGTACGCTACTTGCAGTGAGGCTCGTCCCTGTGCGCCCCCGGACACCCTGAAGCTCGCTTTCTATCTACATTCGTGCACTGACATGCCAGCTAGCTAGCAGCAGCGTCAGTTCAACAGGCACGGTTGCGCTAATTCAAACAGAGGGAAACGGGCGCAGAGAACGGGATTGCCAAGCAAAACCCTGCCGTCACACGCATTTCGGTGGTCCTGACAAGGACCGTTGGGTTGTGCGACGAGCGCGACTGTAGTCCGGCGGCTGGGAGCTGCTCGCTTACGCCTTCTTCTCGGTCTTCTTGGGAGAAGCACAGCTTGGATGTTGGGCAAGACGCCGCCCTGCGCGATCGTCACGCGGAGAGCAGCTTGTTCAGCTCCTCGTCGTTGCGGATGGCGAGCTGCAGGTGGCGGGGGATGATCCTGGTCTTCTTGTTGTCACGAGCCGCGTTGCCAGCGAGCTCGAGCACTTCGGCAGCCAGGTACTCGAGGACGGCCGCGAGGTAGACGGGAGCGCCCGCTCCGACGCGCTCGGCGTAGTTTCCCTTGCGCAGGAGACGGTGGATACGGCCCACGGGGAACTGGAGACCCGCGCGGCTGGAACGCGTCTTGCTCTTGCCCTTCGCCTTGCCGCCTTTGCCGCGTCCGGACATGCTGGTGCTGCTGATGCGTAGAGTGAGACAGAGAAACGCACGACTGACGCAGTCGCGATCTGTGAGCGATTTGAGCCGTGCTCGTAGTGCCTTCGCCGCTGTCGCCGCCGCCGGTCCCAAAGGAAAGCGCGAGGGAAAGGGAGAGAGGCCGCGCGGAATCTGTCTCGCGTGTGTCGGATATGCGAGGTCGCGTGAACACCACCCTCCCGCGATAAAAACGGGGCGCGCGCGACCGGTCGCGCGTATTCCGATCTCGTTTGCTCGGCTACTCACAACGGTGCGATGCCTCCCCAGCCCAGCGGTAAGGCCGTGAAGAAGGCCGGCAAGGCGCAGAAGAACGTGCGCGCCACCGACAAGAAGAAGAAGAAGCGCCGCAGGAAGGAGAGCTTCTCCATCTATATCTACAAGGTGCTGAAGCAGGTGCACCCGGACACTGGAGTCTCCAGCAAGGCCATGTCTATCATGAACAGCTTCGTGAACGACATCTTCGAGCGTATCGCCGCGGAGTCGTCCCGTCTGGCTCACTACAACAAGCGCTCGACCATCACGAGCCGGGAGATCCAGACTGCCGTGCGTCTGCTGTTGCCCGGCGAGCTGGCCAAACACGCCGTGTCCGAGGGCACCAAAGCCGTCACCAAGTACACCAGCTCCAAGTAGGCGACCGAGCGCTCGTCCGCCCAGCCCACACCCAACGGCTCTTCTCAGAGCCACCCAAAGTGTCTGCATTGGCATTGGGATGTAGTGAGAATCTCGACGATTCCGTCCGTTCCCTCTGTTCGACGCTTCCTCGTTTAGAAAAAAAACCCGACGCGCGCTGTCGGACAACGCGTTCTCATTGCGACAGCGCGTGTGCTAAAAGTTTCGTAGCAGAAACGCACAGAACGCCAGGCGCTCAGCACAACAACACAAACAAAGCGAGTATAGGGCGCGTGAGCCGACTCCGCGCGAGCGGCCACGTTCGCCTGCACTAATTGCCACGGCGCGTGTTTCGCACACCTAGGCTGATGAGGCGGTCGTTGCTGCACATTTACTTAATTCTGATGTAGCGTAAGTTTTAAAAGCAGGCAGCCCTCGTCCGTTTTTTCACATTTTATTTCTTATTTTCGGTCGACGCGCATTTGCGGGTCCCGAGGTGTGCCTCTATGGCTGCTAGAACTAATGTCGTCGGTCGCTGCGTGTGCTAGAATGCCCACTCGGCGGCCGGCCGCACGTATAGAGCAGTGCTCCGGACTGAAATTTAGAGCCGCGTGCTGTCAGCGCCGCATCGCTGTAGCAGTGGCTGGCGAGCGGAAATGCGTTAGCACGTTCACGAAGCAGCAGCGCGTAAGGGAAATTTTACGCTGTTATTACAAATGTAGTGGTAATTTGAAGTGGAAAAAGGAGAGATGCGCGCGGCTCTCCGCATACTGCATAGCGGTTGCGCGCGCGTCCTGCGTAGCTGCCTTCGTACGGGCTGGGCGCGATGGGAGAGGGAGGAGGTCGGAGCGCCGCCAGCACTGCCCTCGCTCTCTTCCGTCCCCTAGAATGCTGAATTTGGCTCGCGCGCGCGTCTTAGGCTGATTTCGCTGACGCTATCTGCGAGGCTACGTAAGCTATCGCGACGAAATTTGACGGTCGTGTGGGCACCAGTCAGCGGTGCCTGCGTGCGAAATTTGAAACGCCTGAGGCGAGCGGAGCATGAGCGCGCCCTGTTTTGCGACTAGTGATCAAGCGAACCGTGTTGGCGTGGCTGAGTTTGAAGTTGTGCGCGCGGTGTGCTTTGCGGCAATGACCAGGGTGCACTTGCAAGCGTAGCCGAGCTAACGGTGAATAGAACGAGTAATCACAATTATGAGAACACAATAAACTTGTTCCTGGGGCGCGACACGAGCAGTGAGTGCGTGCAACATACCACAATAACATTGTTGACACGTTTGTTTTTCCCTTGGCGAGTTGAGCAAAATAAGAAGGGAGGCTGGTTGAACATCAGCCTACGTTGCAGTGTGGAATGCCCAAAAAGAGACAACATAAGAAAAACAAAAGTAAACTCTGCGATTGTGTTGCGAGGCCACTTGTCTTGAACTCAGTGCGTGGCCTAAGCAGGGCTCAGTGCAGCAACCAGCGACTCACTCGCGAAGAGAGGCCGCGCTGCCCGGGAGCCAATCGGCGCGCGTTCATCCTCCTCGCCCTCTTTTTTGCGGCGCGGCTTCGTCGCTCAGTCGCGGCGCAAGGACGCGGCATTCGCTTTCCTGACTCGCTCCGAAGCAGCAGCAACAGCCGAGATGTCTGGACGTGGCAAGGGCGGCAAGGGGCTCGGCAAGGGTGGCGCGAAGCGTCATCGTAAGGTGTTGCGTGACAACATCCAAGGCATCACCAAGCCTGCCATCCGTCGCCTCGCTCGCCGTGGCGGTGTCAAGCGTATCTCCGGCCTGATCTACGAGGAGACACGCGGTGTGCTCAAGGTGTTCCTCGAGAACGTGATTCGGGACGCCGTCACCTACACTGAGCACGCCAAGCGCAAGACCGTGACCGCCATGGACGTTGTGTATGCCCTCAAGCGTCAGGGCCGCACCCTCTACGGTTTCGGAGGCTAAGCAGCGCGCGTGCGCGACGTCGTCTGCAAGCAGCGCATCAGCTCCTCTGAAGAACCCAACAGCCCTCTTCAGGGCTACCCACTTGGTGCTTCGGCAGTGATGCGCAGGATTTGCGATCTCCTGCTCCGTTAACCCTCTTTTGCACGCCATTATCTCGCGTTCGGCCGTACGAGACACGCGCGGTGAACTTGGTCAGGTGAGCGAGCGCAACCGCGTGTATTCATAAGGCGTGGTAGCATAGTTTTTCGCCCTCGCAAGGCGAGCTCTGCTCGATTGCATTTGCGCTCGCCACTGCGTGTTGTGTTGCTGCCATTTCGCCCGCCCTCAGCGTGTCCTAGTTGCGACGTGCCGGTCGTTCGTGCAGCTCAGTTGTCGCCTTTGGTTGGACCCTTGTTGAGCCAGCCAGAGTGGCATGATGATTAAAAGAAAGGTAATCGTAAGCTCGTCGATGCGCATTTTGTCGCTTTGAAGTGGCTCGCTTCTTCTACTCCCTTGGAGAAGAGTATGAGCCGGGCGGCAGCACTCGGTTACATACGCCGAGCGTGGCGGTCAGCGGGCACACTTAAGTTAAGTAAGGCCCCATATTTCACAGCAATAGCTCGTGTGGATATGCAACGAAGCAAAGCACGAGGAAAATATTGCCCGGCACGGGCCAGTGTGTAACAGCTGAAAGCGAGTTTTCTACAGACAGCAGTTATTTGTTCTCTCCAGTGCAAGCGTTAAATGAGCGAGCCTGAGCTGCATTCTGAGCTGCATTCGCACGGCTTCGTTGGTTTGCGTCGGAGAAACAATAATGTGCCAGTCCTCTTGGCCTACGAGCTGAGCGCCCGTCGTGTCCCTCGTCTAGCCTTGTGGTTGTTGCATGCGCGATGGGCGGCCGTGGACTGCCACCGTGCGATTCACAATTGCGTAACTCTTTTGAGCGACGCAAATGAATGGAAAGGTGAGGAGATTAGCTAGGTAGCTGTCGCTAGAACCGGGCTCACTGCGTTGTATTCAAGTGGACGAGGGTGCGCGCGGTAGACACCGAGGGGCGTGCTGTTTTCATTGGTGCTGTTGTCTGTAATACTCGTGCACAGGGGGATTTCTTATGCGCGCGCTATAGGTGATAAGCAGTTGGTTCGAGGTCAATGTGGTTCTTGCAAGCCAATGCACCCCCGAGTCGCCCAAAACAAGAGGAAAATAAAATACAGGAGCAGAGCGGTGAAGTGTGCTTGCCTAGACAGAAATATGCTTTCACAGTGCAGGCTCATTTTCTCTCGTTATTTGTATACGACTCGCTCTTTCGTCATGCGTGCGCGTAGGTGATGCTGGGCGACCTTGTTCGCGCCATATACTTAGATCGGTAAGGAAGCGGGCGCTGGACATGCGCTGCGTTTAAAGAAAACAAACTTTTTCGAGCAACGTATTTGTGCATGCCAAGCGGGAGACGAGCGGCCGCCCGCTTGGCGATTTGAGCGGTGCATCGCGTATTTGTCGAACTCTTCGCCGCCAGATGGAGCCTCCTGTCCTACGTGTGAACATTTGTCCTTTTGGCAGTTTGTGCCACGCGTATTTATGCGCTGTAAGGCGGTTGCGTAATGTCATTGCGTGGAAGCGCCAAAGTGCACAAGACTACCTCTTGCCGCTGCATCCCTGGAAAATCGTAAATGTGAAAGCTGCTGTACAGAAAGATTCCGAATTTGAACCGGCTGCTCCCTCACTCATGTCGCATGTATTGGCACGCGAAGGTAAGAGAAACTGACACGCGCCGGCCGTCGCCATCGCACGGATTTCGCATTCGTGTTGCGTTTAATGAAAGCCAAGCTCGCGCCAATTATTTTACATTTCTCCCACGAAGCCGCCGGGAAATGTGTGCGCCTATGGCCTTGACGTATAGCAAAGCGAGATGATGGCTCAACAGGTAAACAAATGGGGAAGGAGCAGCCGGAGAAAATGTACGGGCCGCTTACTTTGAAGAAACTCGGCACTTTTGGTTATTTCTTTTCTCTTGTTTATGTATGGATTGCTACTGTGAACTCACTGGCATGTGCGTGCAAAGGGAATAGCCGAGGACGAAGCAAGGCGTACACAGTGCGCAATGAGGTCATACGGGTCGTGCGTGTAGCTCGGAGGTGAACTCCAAGTAATGCATCGGAACACACCCAAGAGAAAACAACGGGTTGTCACGAGAGAACTAATGCAGCCATGTAAACGAAGCTTGTTGCATGTGAGAAAAACGTGTGGTGGTGCGGTGACGTTTCTTTTTTTCCTTCCATAATGCACGAGTACTGGCAGGTTAAGAAGTACAAAGTTTCATATCTCAACAATACAAATCGGTACCGCGATCGTGTGAATTGCACACAACAACTAACGCAAGTTCTGTCTAAAAATTTTCATCCCATCGAAAACGCCTCTCATGTCTATGAAGGTATTGTAAAAGTCATACTCACGCATGAATGGTATATCTTATCGAGGCGTATAAATTGTGTTCCCTTTATACATATCGCCTTGTGCAATTAACAGAATTTCCAAATCCGGTTCCATTGCTGCGCGACGGAGCTTTAAAGCGCACACTTGAACTGCTCTTTTTTTTTTTCCTCTCTTCCATTTCACAGTTTTCCACAATCACTGAGAATAATTAAAAAAATGAGGAAGAGCTCGGCATCAGTTGAAAATTGCGCTGTTGCAGGCGCGCGATTTGAACGTTTTCTTTTACACGCAATTAGGCGCACCAAATTCGGTGCGTTAGTTGGCGAGGAAATAGATTTCTGCCGGCGGCTGCCGAGCTGGAGCTTCGCTATAACATGACAACAACGCCGTCGATCCTGTGGCGAAGTTGCGTGCGGGAATGCAATCGAAAAAGCTAGCTGACGAAATGTACGCTCTGTATAGAGCAAAGTGTTGCGTTTGATGATTGTTTGTCAAAACCTTGCAAGTGCGAAAACTGTGTACCGAATACGTGGCACGCGGAAGCCGTGCTTGGGGTCGCGCCTGCGAAGCGTTGGTTGATGCTCCTAACGTGTCTCCTAACGCGCGTTCAACACCTGTCAATATTGTATTCCAAATTCGCTCTTAGAGCGGAAGTACATCGTTTTCTCTGTAACTCTGAAGTGGTGCTGGTAGACCATACGTAAGTTTGTCGTTAATCTTGCGATGCGAATGCGGGCCTCGCGTTCTTCAATGCGTGGACGGGAAAGTGTGGTACTGGCATGTCTGCATATGCGAGAGGGTTTGCTGCCGAGTGCGGCCACACCACGATGTAGTTGCCCCTCGAGAAGGCACCGTGGCGCGCACTTGTAGTTCGTGAAACGAGCAGCAGCATGATCAAAGCAATGCAGTGAACAAGCAATAATGTAGCCTAAACATGCACACCCATCTCCGTCGCGCGCAGATCGCGATAACAGCTCCCATGGCGTTGGGCGTGGAGCGCTAACCACTGTCGAGATTAGTGGTGTGGTCTCACACTCGGCACTGGCAATTCACGACGCGCGGCGGTATAAGCGAGATTGTGGTGTTGGCTGAAACGAAAGAGAACAGCGCAGCATGCTGTCGTGTTTAAACTCAATTAAACCGCCTGCGAATGTGCTTTCCTTAGCCGCGAACAAGGCGCCCGCGCGAAAACGTGCCTCCTCCAGCATCCTGGCGAACGGCGGCGGCGGCGTGCGCCGCACCGCCCGAGACGGCTGCGCTGGCGCTGGCCAATCGGCGGGTGAGTTGGAGAGGAGAAGAGTAGTGCGGCGAAGCACGACGCGCGCGGCGCAGGGGTCATTTTCACTCCGGCAGTCGACGACTTCGGACGCTCGCTCCGTTCGCCATGGCCAGGACCAAGCAAACCGCCCGTAAGAGCACCGGTGGGAAGGCTCCGCGTAAGCAGCTTGCTACCAAGGCTGCTCGCAAGAGTGCACCTGCCACAGGTGGGGTTAAGAAACCGCATCGGTACAGGCCTGGGACCGTGGCCCTTCGTGAAATTCGCCGCTACCAGAAGTCGACCGAACTTCTCATCCGCAAGCTGCCGTTCCAGCGCTTGGTGAGGGAAATCGCTCAGGATTTCAAGACCGACCTCCGATTCCAGAGTTCGGCTGTGATGGCCCTTCAGGAGGCCAGCGAGGCCTACCTGGTCGGTCTCTTCGAGGACACCAACCTGTGCGCCATCCACGCCAAGCGCGTTACCATCATGCCGAAGGACATCCAGCTGGCCCGGCGCATCCGTGGCGAGCGCGCCTAAGTTCGGTTCGGCCGCTGTCTGCGCCGCAGCCTCGGTCAGGCAAGCAACACAAAACGGTCCTTCTCAGGACCACCTACATGTTTGCTTCGGCCACGGGAGCACGCGAGACCACGTACTCCAACCGTACCCTCTCGGTCTGTCTGTTTTGTTGTTATTTTTTATTATCAATATTTTTTCTCTGTGTGTGTGTCTGTGGTGAGCTGCCGGTGCGAGGTGGTGCCTCGTTTCGGATGCATATGGTAAGTATTGCGCGCGCTCGAGCAAGACGAGAGAGAGGAAAAAAAAAAAGAAACAAAATGCGCGTTCGTTGCAAAACGGTTCGCGCATTCATGCGAAGAAGCCGCGCACGAAGACGAAATTAATGCGGCCGATGTTGCGTGCAAGCTTTTGTGTATTGGTATGCCATGCATGCGTTTGTTCACGTTCCTCATGCATACCTGCCTGGCTCATAAGTGCATGCTGGTTGCGGATATGGGCCATTTTTTGTTTGTTTTCAAGGGCCCGATCGCCTATCACATTCCACTACGCGAATCGTACGCTACTTGCAGTGAGGCTCGTCCCTGTGCGCCCCCGGACACCCTGAAGCTCGCTTTCTATCTACATTCGTGCACTGACATGCCAGCTAGCTAGCAGCAGCGTCAGTTCAACAGGCACGGTTGCGCTAATTCAAACAGAGGGAAACGGGCGCAGAGAACGGGATTGCCAAGCAAAACCCTGCCGTCACACGCATTTCGGTGGTCCTGACAAGGACCGTTGGGTTGTGCGACGAGCGCGACTGTAGTCCGGCGGCTGGGAGCTGCTCGCTTACGCCTTCTTCTCGGTCTTCTTTGGGAGAAGCACAGCTTGGATGTTGGGCAAGACGCCGCCCTGCGCGATCGTCACGCCGGAGAGCAGCTTGTTCAGCTCCTCGTCGTTGCGGATGGCGAGCTGCAGGTGGCGGGGGATGATCCTGGTCTTCTTGTTGTCACGAGCCGCGTTGCCAGCGAGCTCGAGCACTTCGGCAGCCAGGTACTCGAGGACGGCCGCGAGGTAGACGGGAGCGCCCGCTCCGACGCGCTCGGCGTAGTTTCCCTTGCGCAGGAGACGGTGGATACGGCCCACGGGGAACTGGAGACCCGCGCGGCTGGAACGCGTCTTGCTCTTGCCCTTCGCCTTGCCGCCTTTGCCGCGTCCGGACATGCTGGTGCTGCTGATGCGTAGAGTGAGACAGAGAAACGCACGACTGACGCAGTCGCGATCTGTGAGCGATTTGAGCCGTGCTCGTAGTGCCTTCGCCGCTGTCGCCGCCGCCGGTCCCAAAGGAAAGCGCGAGGGAAAGGGAGAGAGGCCGCGCGGACCAATGGCGCGCGCGGATATGCGAGGTCGCGTGAACACCACCCTCCCGCGATAAAAACGGGGCGCGCGCGACCGGTCGCGCGTATTCCGATCTCGTTTGCTCGGCTACTCACAACGGTGCGATGCCTCCCCAGCCCAGCGGTAAGGCCGTGAAGAAGGCCGGCAAGGCGCAGAAGAACGTGCGCGCCACCGACAAGAAGAAGAAGAAGCGCCGCAGGAAGGAGAGCTTCTCCATCTATATCTACAAGGTGCTGAAGCAGGTGCACCCGGACACTGGAGTCTCCAGCAAGGCCATGTCTATCATGAACAGCTTCGTGAACGACATCTTCGAGCGTATCGCCGCGGAGTCGTCCCGTCTGGCTCACTACAACAAGCGCTCGACCATCACGAGCCGGGAGATCCAGACTGCCGTGCGTCTGCTGTTGCCCGGCGAGCTGGCCAAACACGCCGTGTCCGAGGGCACCAAAGCCGTCACCAAGTACACCAGCTCCAAGTAGGCGACCGAGCGCTCGTCCGCCCAGCCCACACCCAACGGCTCTTCTCAGAGCCACCCAAAGTGTCTGCATTGGCATTGGGATGTAGTGAGAATCTCGACGATTCCGTCCGTTCCCTCTGTTCGACGCTTCCTCGTTTAGAAAAAAAACCCGACGCGCGCTGTCGGACAACGCGTTCTCATTGCGACAGCGCGTGTGCTAAAAGTTTCGTAGCAGAAACGCACAGAACGCCAGGCGCTCAGCACAACAACACAAACAAAGCGAGTATAGGGCGCGTGAGCCGACTCCGCGCGAGCGGCCACGTTCGCCTGCACTAATTGCCACGGCGCGTGTTTCGCACACCTAGGCTGATGAGGCGGTCGTTGCTGCACATTTACTTAATTCTGATGTAGCGTAAGTTTTAAAAGCAGGCAGCCCTCGTCCGTTTTTTCACATTTTATTTCTTATTTTCGGTCGACGCGCATTTGCGGGTCCCGAGGTGTGCCTCTATGGCTGCTAGAACTAATGTCGTCGGTCGCTGCGTGTGCTAGAATGCCCACTCGGCGGCCGGCCGCACGTATAGAGCAGTGCTCCGGACTGAAATTTAGAGCCGCGTGCTGTCAGCGCCGCATCGCTGTAGCAGTGGCTGGCGAGCGGAAATGCGTTAGCACGTTCACGAAGCAGCAGCGCGTAAGGGAAATTTTACGCTGTTATTACAAATGTAGTGGTAATTTGAAGTGGAAAAAGGAGAGATGCGCGCGGCTCTCCGCATACTGCATAGCGGTTGCGCGCGCGTCCTGCGTAGCTGCCTTCGTACGGGCTGGGCGCGATGGGAGAGGGAGGAGGTCGGAGCGCCGCCAGCACTGCCCTCGCTCTCTTCCGTCCCCTAGAATGCTGAATTTGGCTCGCGCGCGCGTCTTAGGCTGATTTCGCTGACGCTATCTGCGAGGCTACGTAAGCTATCGCGACGAAATTTGACGGTCGTGTGGGCACCAGTCAGCGGTGCCTGCGTGCGAAATTTGAAACGCCTGAGGCGAGCGGAGCATGAGCGCGCCCTGTTTTGCGACTAGTGATCAAGCGAACCGTGTTGGCGTGGCTGAGTTTGAAGTTGTGCGCGCGGTGTGCTTTGCGGCAATGACCAGGGTGCACTTGCAAGCGTAGCCGAGCTAACGGTGAATAGAACGAGTAATCACAATTATGAGAACACAATAAACTTGTTCCTGGGGCGCGACACGAGCAGTGAGTGCGTGCAACATACCACAATAACATTGTTGACACGTTTGTTTTTCCCTTGGCGAGTTGAGCAAAATAAGAAGGGAGGCTGGTTGAACATCAGCCTACGTTGCAGTGTGGAATGCCCAAAAAGAGACAACATAAGAAAAACAAAAGTAAACTCTGCGATTGTGTTGCGAGGCCACTTGTCTTGAACTCAGTGCGTGGCCTAAGCAGGGCTCAGTGCAGCAACCAGCGACTCACTCGCGAAGAGAGGCCGCGCTGCCCGGGAGCCAATCGGCGCGCGTTCATCCTCCTCGCCCTCTTTTTTGCGGCGCGGCTTCGTCGCTCAGTCGCGGCGCAAGGACGCGGCATTCGCTTTCCTGACTCGCTCCGAAGCAGCAGCAACAGCCGAGATGTCTGGACGTGGCAAGGGCGGCAAGGGGCTCGGCAAGGGTGGCGCGAAGCGTCATCGTAAGGTGTTGCGTGACAACATCCAAGGCATCACCAAGCCTGCCATCCGTCGCCTCGCTCGCCGTGGCGGTGTCAAGCGTATCTCCGGCCTGATCTACGAGGAGACACGCGGTGTGCTCAAGGTGTTCCTCGAGAACGTGATTCGGGACGCCGTCACCTACACTGAGCACGCCAAGCGCAAGACCGTGACCGCCATGGACGTTGTGTATGCCCTCAAGCGTCAGGGCCGCACCCTCTACGGTTTCGGAGGCTAAGCAGCGCGCGTGCGCGACGTCGTCTGCAAGCAGCGCATCAGCTCCTCTGAAGAACCCAACAGCCCTCTTCAGGGCTACCCACTTGGTGCTTCGGCAGTGATGCGCAGGATTTGCGATCTCCTGCTCCGTTAACCCTCTTTTGCACGCCATTATCTCGCGTTCGGCCGTACGAGACACGCGCGGTGAACTTGGTCAGGTGAGCGAGCGCAACCGCGTGTATTCATAAGGCGTGGTAGCATAGTTTTTCGCCCTCGCAAGGCGAGCTCTGCTCGATTGCATTTGCGCTCGCCACTGCGTGTTGTGTTGCTGCCATTTCGCCCGCCCTCAGCGTGTCCTAGTTGCGACGTGCCGGTCGTTCGTGCAGCTCAGTTGTCGCCTTTGGTTGGACCCTTGTTGAGCCAGCCAGAGTGGCATGATGATTAAAAGAAAGGTAATCGTAAGCTCGTCGATGCGCATTTTGTCGCTTTGAAGTGGCTCGCTTCTTCTACTCCCTTGGAGAAGAGTATGAGCCGGGCGGCAGCACTCGGTTACATACGCCGAGCGTGGCGGTCAGCGGGCACACTTAAGTTAAGTAAGGCCCCATATTTCACAGCAATAGCTCGTGTGGATATGCAACGAAGCAAAGCACGAGGAAAATATTGCCCGGCACGGGCCAGTGTGTAACAGCTGAAAGCGAGTTTTCTACAGACAGCAGTTATTTGTTCTCTCCAGTGCAAGCGTTAAATGAGCGAGCCTGAGCTGCATTCTGAGCTGCATTCGCACGGCTTCGTTGGTTTGCGTCGGAGAAACAATAATGTGCCAGTCCTCTTGGCCTACGAGCTGAGCGCCCGTCGTGTCCCTCGTCTAGCCTTGTGGTTGTTGCATGCGCGATGGGCGGCCGTGGACTGCCACCGTGCGATTCACAATTGCGTAACTCTTTTGAGCGACGCAAATGAATGGAAAGGTGAGGAGATTAGCTAGGTAGCTGTCGCTAGAACCGGGCTCACTGCGTTGTATTCAAGTGGACGAGGGTGCGCGCGGTAGACACCGAGGGGCGTGCTGTTTTCATTGGTGCTGTTGTCTGTAATACTCGTGCACAGGGGGATTTCTTATGCGCGCGCTATAGGTGATAAGCAGTTGGTTCGAGGTCAATGTGGTTCTTGCAAGCCAATGCACCCCCGAGTCGCCCAAAACAAGAGGAAAATAAAATACAGGAGCAGAGCGGTGAAGTGTGCTTGCCTAGACAGAAATATGCTTTCACAGTGCAGGCTCATTTTCTCTCGTTATTTGTATACGACTCGCTCTTTCGTCATGCGTGCGCGTAGGTGATGCTGGGCGACCTTGTTCGCGCCATATACTTAGATCGGTAAGGAAGCGGGCGCTGGACATGCGCTGCGTTTAAAGAAAACAAACTTTTTCGAGCAACGTATTTGTGCATGCCAAGCGGGAGACGAGCGGCCGCCCGCTTGGCGATTTGAGCGGTGCATCGCGTATTTGTCGAACTCTTCGCCGCCAGATGGAGCCTCCTGTCCTACGTGTGAACATTTGTCCTTTTGGCAGTTTGTGCCACGCGTATTTATGCGCTGTAAGGCGGTTGCGTAATGTCATTGCGTGGAAGCGCCAAAGTGCACAAGACTACCTCTTGCCGCTGCATCCCTGGAAAATCGTAAATGTGAAAGCTGCTGTACAGAAAGATTCCGAATTTGAACCGGCTGCTCCCTCACTCATGTCGCATGTATTGGCACGCGAAGGTAAGAGAAACTGACACGCGCCGGCCGTCGCCATCGCACGGATTTCGCATTCGTGTTGCGTTTAATGAAAGCCAAGCTCGCGCCAATTATTTTACATTTCTCCCACGAAGCCGCCGGGAAATGTGTGCGCCTATGGCCTTGACGTATAGCAAAGCGAGATGATGGCTCAACAGGTAAACAAATGGGGAAGGAGCAGCCGGAGAAAATGTACGGGCCGCTTACTTTGAAGAAACTCGGCACTTTTGGTTATTTCTTTTCTCTTGTTTATGTATGGATTGCTACTGTGAACTCACTGGCATGTGCGTGCAAAGGGAATAGCCGAGGACGAAGCAAGGCGTACACAGTGCGCAATGAGGTCATACGGGTCGTGCGTGTAGCTCGGAGGTGAACTCCAAGTAATGCATCGGAACACACCCAAGAGAAAACAACGGGTTGTCACGAGAGAACTAATGCAGCCATGTAAACGAAGCTTGTTGCATGTGAGAAAAACGTGTGGTGGTGCGGTGACGTTTCTTTTTTTCCTTCCATAATGCACGAGTACTGGCAGGTTAAGAAGTACAAAGTTTCATATCTCAACAATACAAATCGGTACCGCGATCGTGTGAATTGCACACAACAACTAACGCAAGTTCTGTCTAAAAATTTTCATCCCATCGAAAACGCCTCTCATGTCTATGAAGGTATTGTAAAAGTCATACTCACGCATGAATGGTATATCTTATCGAGGCGTATAAATTGTGTTCCCTTTATACATATCGCCTTGTGCAATTAACAGAATTTCCAAATCCGGTTCCATTGCTGCGCGACGGAGCTTTAAAGCGCACACTTGAACTGCTCTTTTTTTTTTTCCTCTCTTCCATTTCACAGTTTTCCACAATCACTGAGAATAATTAAAAAAATGAGGAAGAGCTCGGCATCAGTTGAAAATTGCGCTGTTGCAGGCGCGCGATTTGAACGTTTTCTTTTACACGCAATTAGGCGCACCAAATTCGGTGCGTTAGTTGGCGAGGAAATAGATTTCTGCCGGCGGCTGCCGAGCTGGAGCTTCGCTATAACATGACAACAACGCCGTCGATCCTGTGGCGAAGTTGCGTGCGGGAATGCAATCGAAAAAGCTAGCTGACGAAATGTACGCTCTGTATAGAGCAAAGTGTTGCGTTTGATGATTGTTTGTCAAAACCTTGCAAGTGCGAAAACTGTGTACCGAATACGTGGCACGCGGAAGCCGTGCTTGGGGTCGCGCCTGCGAAGCGTTGGTTGATGCTCCTAACGTGTCTCCTAACGCGCGTTCAACACCTGTCAATATTGTATTCCAAATTCGCTCTTAGAGCGGAAGTACATCGTTTTCTCTGTAACTCTGAAGTGGTGCTGGTAGACCATACGTAAGTTTGTCGTTAATCTTGCGATGCGAATGCGGGCCTCGCGTTCTTCAATGCGTGGACGGGAAAGTGTGGTACTGGCATGTCTGCATATGCGAGAGGGTTTGCTGCCGAGTGCGGCCACACCACGATGTAGTTGCCCCTCGAGAAGGCACCGTGGCGCGCACTTGTAGTTCGTGAAACGAGCAGCAGCATGATCAAAGCAATGCAGTGAACAAGCAATAATGTAGCCTAAACATGCACACCCATCTCCGTCGCGCGCAGATCGCGATAACAGCTCCCATGGCGTTGGGCGTGGAGCGCTAACCACTGTCGAGATTAGTGGTGTGGTCTCACACTCGGCACTGGCAATTCACGACGCGCGGCGGTATAAGCGAGATTGTGGTGTTGGCTGAAACGAAAGAGAACAGCGCAGCATGCTGTCGTGTTTAAACTCAATTAAACCGCCTGCGAATGTGCTTTCCTTAGCCGCGAACAAGGCGCCCGCGCGAAAACGTGCCTCCTCCAGCATCCTGGCGAACGGCGGCGGCGGCGTGCGCCGCACCGCCCGAGACGGCTGCGCTGGCGCTGGCCAATCGGCGGGTGAGTTGGAGAGGAGAAGAGTAGTGCGGCGAAGCACGACGCGCGCGGCGCAGGGGTCATTTTCACTCCGGCAGTCGACGACTTCGGACGCTCGCTCCGTTCGCCATGGCCAGGACCAAGCAAACCGCCCGTAAGAGCACCGGTGGGAAGGCTCCGCGTAAGCAGCTTGCTACCAAGGCTGCTCGCAAGAGTGCACCTGCCACAGGTGGGGTTAAGAAACCGCATCGGTACAGGCCTGGGACCGTGGCCCTTCGTGAAATTCGCCGCTACCAGAAGTCGACCGAACTTCTCATCCGCAAGCTGCCGTTCCAGCGCTTGGTGAGGGAAATCGCTCAGGATTTCAAGACCGACCTCCGATTCCAGAGTTCGGCTGTGATGGCCCTTCAGGAGGCCAGCGAGGCCTACCTGGTCGGTCTCTTCGAGGACACCAACCTGTGCGCCATCCACGCCAAGCGCGTTACCATCATGCCGAAGGACATCCAGCTGGCCCGGCGCATCCGTGGCGAGCGCGCCTAAGTTCGGTTCGGCCGCTGTCTGCGCCGCAGCCTCGGTCAGGCAAGCAACACAAAACGGTCCTTCTCAGGACCACCTACATGTTTGCTTCGGCCACGGGAGCACGCGAGACCACGTACTCCAACCGTACCCTCTCGGTCTGTCTGTTTTGTTGTTATTTTTTATTATCAATATTTTTTCTCTGTGTGTGTGTCTGTGGTGAGCTGCCGGTGCGAGGTGGTGCCTCGTTTCGGATGCATATGGTAAGTATTGCGCGCGCTCGAGCAAGACGAGAGAGAGGAAAAAAAAAAAGAAACAAAATGCGCGTTCGTTGCAAAACGGTTCGCGCATTCATGCGAAGAAGCCGCGCACGAAGACGAAATTAATGCGGCCGATGTTGCGTGCAAGCTTTTGTGTATTGGTATGCCATGCATGCGTTTGTTCACGTTCCTCATGCATACCTGCCTGGCTCATAAGTGCATGCTGGTTGCGGATATGGGCCATTTTTTGTTTGTTTTCAAGGGCCCGATCGCCTATCACATTCCACTACGCGAATCGTACGCTACTTGCAGTGAGGCTCGTCCCTGTGCGCCCCCGGACACCCTGAAGCTCGCTTTCTATCTACATTCGTGCACTGACATGCCAGCTAGCTAGCAGCAGCGTCAGTTCAACAGGCACGGTTGCGCTAATTCAAACAGAGGGAAACGGGCGCAGAGAACGGGATTGCCAAGCAAAACCCTGCCGTCACACGCATTTCGGTGGTCCTGACAAGGACCGTTGGGTTGTGCGACGAGCGCGACTGTAGTCCGGCGGCTGGGAGCTGCTCGCTTACGCCTTCTTCTCGGTCTTCTTTGGGAGAAGCACAGCTTGGATGTTGGGCAAGACGCCGCCCTGCGCGATCGTCACGCCGGAGAGCAGCTTGTTCAGCTCCTCGTCGTTGCGGATGGCGAGCTGCAGGTGGCGGGGGATGATCCTGGTCTTCTTGTTGTCACGAGCCGCGTTGCCAGCGAGCTCGAGCACTTCGGCAGCCAGGTACTCGAGGACGGCCGCGAGGTAGACGGGAGCGCCCGCTCCGACGCGCTCGGCGTAGTTTCCCTTGCGCAGGAGACGGTGGATACGGCCCACGGGGAACTGGAGACCCGCGCGGCTGGAACGCGTCTTGCTCTTGCCCTTCGCCTTGCCGCCTTTGCCGCGTCCGGACATGCTGGTGCTGCTGATGCGTAGAGTGAGACAGAGAAACGCACGACTGACGCAGTCGCGATCTGTGAGCGATTTGAGCCGTGCTCGTAGTGCCTTCGCCGCTGTCGCCGCCGCCGGTCCCAAAGGAAAGCGCGAGGGAAAGGGAGAGAGGCCGCGCGGACCAATGGCGCGCGCGGATATGCGAGGTCGCGTGAACACCACCCTCCCGCGATAAAAACGGGGCGCGCGCGACCGGTCGCGCGTATTCCGATCTCGTTTGCTCGGCTACTCACAACGGTGCGATGCCTCCCCAGCCCAGCGGTAAGGCCGTGAAGAAGGCCGGCAAGGCGCAGAAGAACGTGCGCGCCACCGACAAGAAGAAGAAGAAGCGCCGCAGGAAGGAGAGCATCTCCATCTATATCTACAAGGTGCTGAAGCAGGTGCACCCGGACACTGGAGTCTCCAGCAAGGCCATGTCTATCATGAACAGCTTCGTGAACGACATCTTCGAGCGTATCGCCGCGGAGTCGTCCCGTCTGGCTCACTACAACAAGCGCTCGACCATCACGAGCCGGGAGATCCAGACTGCCGTGCGTCTGCTGTTGCCCGGCGAGCTGGCCAAACACGCCGTGTCCGAGGGCACCAAAGCCGTCACCAAGTACACCAGCTCCAAGTAGGCGACCGAGCGCTCGTCCGCCCAGCCCACACCCAACGGCTCTTCTCAGAGCCACCCAAAGTGTCTGCATTGGCATTGGGATGTAGTGAGAATCTCGACGATTCCGTCCGTTCCCTCTGTTCGACGCTTCCTCGTTTAGAAAAAAAACCCGACGCGCGCTGTCGGACAACGCGTTCTCATTGCGACAGCGCGTGTGCTAAAAGTTTCGTAGCAGAAACGCACAGAACGCCAGGCGCTCAGCACAACAACACAAACAAAGCGAGTATAGGGCGCGTGAGCCGACTCCGCGCGAGCGGCCACGTTCGCCTGCACTAATTGCCACGGCGCGTGTTTCGCACACCTAGGCTGATGAGGCGGTCGTTGCTGCACATTTACTTAATTCTGATGTAGCGTAAGTTTTAAAAGCAGGCAGCCCTCGTCCGTTTTTTCACATTTTATTTCTTATTTTCGGTCGACGCGCATTTGCGGGTCCCGAGGTGTGCCTCTATGGCTGCTAGAACTAATGTCGTCGGTCGCTGCGTGTGCTAGAATGCCCACTCGGCGGCCGGCCGCACGTATAGAGCAGTGCTCCGGACTGAAATTTAGAGCCGCGTGCTGTCAGCGCCGCATCGCTGTAGCAGTGGCTGGCGAGCGGAAATGCGTTAGCACGTTCACGAAGCAGCAGCGCGTAAGGGAAATTTTACGCTGTTATTACAAATGTAGTGGTAATTTGAAGTGGAAAAAGGAGAGATGCGCGCGGCTCTCCGCATACTGCATAGCGGTTGCGCGCGCGTCCTGCGTAGCTGCCTTCGTACGGGCTGGGCGCGATGGGAGAGGGAGGAGGTCGGAGCGCCGCCAGCACTGCCCTCGCTCTCTTCCGTCCCCTAGAATGCTGAATTTGGCTCGCGCGCGCGTCTTAGGCTGATTTCGCTGACGCTATCTGCGAGGCTACGTAAGCTATCGCGACGAAATTTGACGGTCGTGTGGGCACCAGTCAGCGGTGCCTGCGTGCGAAATTTGAAACGCCTGAGGCGAGCGGAGCATGAGCGCGCCCTGTTTTGCGACTAGTGATCAAGCGAACCGTGTTGGCGTGGCTGAGTTTGAAGTTGTGCGCGCGGTGTGCTTTGCGGCAATGACCAGGGTGCACTTGCAAGCGTAGCCGAGCTAACGGTGAATAGAACGAGTAATCACAATTATGAGAACACAATAAACTTGTTCCTGGGGCGCGACACGAGCAGTGAGTGCGTGCAACATACCACAATAACATTGTTGACACGTTTGTTTTTCCCTTGGCGAGTTGAGCAAAATAAGAAGGGAGGCTGGTTGAACATCAGCCTACGTTGCAGTGTGGAATGCCCAAAAAGAGACAACATAAGGAAAAACAAAAGTAAACTCTGCGATTGTGTTGCGAGGCCACTTGTCTTGAACTCAGTGCGTGGCCTAAGCAGGGCTCAGTGCAGCAACCAGCGACTCACTCGCGAAGAGAGGCCGCGCTGCCCGGGAGCCAATCGGCGCGCGTTCATCCTCCTCGCCCTCTTTTTGCGGCGCGGCTTCGTCGCTCAGTCGCGGCGCAAGGACGCGGCATTCGCTTTCCTGACTCGCTCCGAAGCAGCAGCAACAGCCGAGATGTCTGGACGTGGCAAGGGCGGCAAGGGGCTCGGCAAGGGTGGCGCGAAGCGTCATCGTAAGGTGTTGCGTGACAACATCCAAGGCATCACCAAGCCTGCCATCCGTCGCCTCGCTCGCCGTGGCGGTGTCAAGCGTATCTCCGGCCTGATCTACGAGGAGACACGCGGTGTGCTCAAGGTGTTCCTCGAGAACGTGATTCGGGACGCCGTCACCTACACTGAGCACGCCAAGCGCAAGACCGTGACCGCCATGGACGTTGTGTATGCCCTCAAGCGTCAGGGCCGCACCCTCTACGGTTTCGGAGGCTAAGCAGCGCGCGTGCGCGACGTCGTCTGCAAGCAGCGCATCAGCTCCTCTGAAGAACCCAACAGCCCTCTTCAGGGCTACCCACTTGGTGCTTCGGCAGTGATGCGCAGGATTTGCGATCTCCTGCTCCGTTAACCCTCTTTTGCACGCCATTATCTCGCGTTCGGCCGTACGAGACACGCGCGGTGAACTTGGTCAGGTGAGCGAGCGCAACCGCGTGTATTCATAAGGCGTGGTAGCATAGTTTTTCGCCCTCGCAAGGCGAGCTCTGCTCGATTGCATTTGCGCTCGCCACTGCGTGTTGTGTTGCTGCCATTTCGCCCGCCCTCAGCGTGTCCTAGTTGCGACGTGCCGGTCGTTCGTGCAGCTCAGTTGTCGCCTTTGGTTGGACCCTTGTTGAGCCAGCCAGAGTGGCATGATGATTAAAAGAAAGGTAATCGTAAGCTCGTCGATGCGCATTTTGTCGCTTTGAAGTGGCTCGCTTCTTCTACTCCCTTGGAGAAGAGTATGAGCCGGGCGGCAGCACTCGGTTACATACGCCGAGCGTGGCGGTCAGCGGGCACACTTAAGTTAAGTAAGGCCCCATATTTCACAGCAATAGCTCGTGTGGATATGCAACGAAGCAAAGCACGAGGAAAATATTGCCCGGCACGGGCCAGTGTGTAACAGCTGAAAGCGAGTTTTCTACAGACAGCAGTTATTTGTTCTCTCCAGTGCAAGCGTTAAATGAGCGAGCCTGAGCTGCATTCTGAGCTGCATTCGCACGGCTTCGTTGGTTTGCGTCGGAGAAACAATAATGTGCCAGTCCTCTTGGCCTACGAGCTGAGCGCCCGTCGTGTCCCTCGTCTAGCCTTGTGGTTGTTGCATGCGCGATGGGCGGCCGTGGACTGCCACCGTGCGATTCACAATTGCGTAACTCTTTTGAGCGACGCAAATGAATGGAAAGGTGAGGAGATTAGCTAGGTAGCTGTCGCTAGAACCGGGCTCACTGCGTTGAATTCAAGTGGACGAGGGTGCGCGCGGTAGACACCGAGGGGCGTGCTGTTTTCATTGGTGCTGTTGTCTGTAATACTCGTGCACAGGGGGATTTCTTATGCGCGCGCTATAGGTGATAAGCAGTTGGTTCGAGGTCAATGTGGTTCTTGCAAGCCAATGCACCCCCGAGTCGCCCAAAACAAGAGGAAAATAAAATACAGGAGCAGAGCGGTGAAGTGTGCTTGCCTAGACAGAAAATATGCTTTCACAGTGCAGGCTCATTTTCTCTCGTTATTTGTATACGACTCGCTCTTTCGTCATGCGTGCGCGTAGGTGATGCTGGGCGACCTTGTTCGCGCCATATACTTAGATCGGTAAGGAAGCGGGCGCTGGGACATGCGCTGCGTTTAAAGAAAACAAACTTTTTCGAGCAACGTATTTGTGCATGCCAAGCGGGAGACGAGCGGCCGCCCGCTTGGCGATTTGAGCGGTGCATCGCGTATTTGTCGAACTCTTCGCCGCCAGATGGAGCCTCCTGTCCTACGTGTGAACATTTGTCCTTTTGGCAGTTTGTGCCACGCGTATTTTATGCGCTGTAAGGCGGTTGCGTAATGTCATTGCGTGGAAGCGCCAAAGTGCACAAGACTACCTCTTGCCGCTGCATCCCTGGAAAATCGTAAATGTGAAAGCTGCTGTACAGAAAGATTCCGAATTTGAACCGGCTGCTCCCTCACTCATGTCGCATGTATTGGCACGCGAAGGTAAGAGAAACTGACACGCGCCGGCCGTCGCCAACGCACGGATTTCGCATTCGTGTTGCGTTTAATGAAAGCCAAGCTCGCGCCAATTATTTTACATTTCTCCCACGAAGCCGCCGGGAAATGTGTGCGCCTATGGCCTTGACGTATAGCAAAGCGAGATGATGGCTCAACAGGTAACAAATGGGGAAGGAGCAGCCGGAGAAAATGTACGGGCCGCTTACTTTGAAGAAACTCGGCACTTTTGGTTATTTCTTTTCTCTTGTTTATGTATGGATTGCTACTGTGACTCACTGCATGTGCGTGCAAAGGAATAGCCGAGGACGAAGCAAGGCGTACACAGTGCGCAATGAGGTCATACGGGTCGTGCGTGTAGCTCGGAGGTGAACTCCAAGTAATGCATCGTAACACACCCAAGAGAAAACAACGGGTTGTCACGAGAGAACTAATGCAGCCATGTAAACGAAGCTTGTTGCATGTGAGAAAAACGTGTGGTGGTGCGGTGACGTTTCTTTTTTTCCTTCCATAATGCACGAGTACTGCAGGTTAAGAAGTACAAAGTTTCATATCTCAACAATACAAATCGGTACCCGCGATCGTGTGAATTGCACACAACAACTAACGCAAGTTCTGTCTAAAAATTTTCATCCCATCGAAAACGCCTCTCATGTCTATGAAGGTATTGTAAAAGTCATACTCACGCATGAATGGTATATCTTATCGAGGCGTATAAATTGTGTTCCCTTTATACATATCGCCTTGTGCAATTAACAGAATTCCAAATCCGGTTCCATTGCTGCGCGACGGAGCTTTAAAGCGCACACTTGAACTGCTCTTTTTTTTTTTCCTCTCTTCCATTTCACAGTTTTCCACAATCACTGAGAATAATTAAAAAAATGAGGAAGAGCTCGGCATCAGTTGAAAAATTGCGCTGTTTGCAGGCGCGCGATTTGAACGTTTTCTTTTACACGCAATTAGGCGCACCAAATTCGGTGCGTTAGTTGGCGAGGAAATAGATTTCTGCCGGCGGCTGCCGAGCTGGAGCTTCGCTATAACATGACAACAACGCCGTCGATCCTGTGGCGAAGTTGCGTGCGGGAATGCAATCGAAAAAGCTAGCTGACGAAATGTACGCTCTGTATAGAGCAAAGTGTTGCGTTTGATGATTGTTTGTCAAAACCTTGCAAGTGCGAAAACTGTGTACCGAATACGTGGCACGCGGAAGCCGTGCTTGGGGTCGCGCCTGCGAAGCGTTGGTTGATGCTCCTAACGTGTCTCCTAACGCGCGTTCAACACCTGTCAATATTGTATTCCAAATTCGCTCTTAGAGCGGAAGTACATCGTTTTCTCTGTAACTCTGAAGTGGTGCTGGTAGACCATACGTAAGTTTGTCGTTAATCTTGCGATGCGAATGCGGGCCTCGCGTTCTTCAATGCGTGGACGGGAAAGTGTGGTACTGGCATGTCTGCATATGCGAGAGGGTTTGCTGCCGAGTGCGGCCACACCACGATGTAGTTGCCCCTCGAGAAGGCACCGTGGCGCGCACTTGTAGTTCGTGAAACGAGCAGCAGCATGATCAAAGCAATGCAGTGAACAAGCAATAATGTAGCCTAAACATGCACACCCATCTCCGTCGCGCGCAGATCGCGATAACAGCTCCCATGGCGTTGGGCGTGGAGCGCTAACCACTGTCGAGATTAGTGGTGTGGTCTCACACTCGGCACTGGCAATTCACGACGCGCGGCGGTATAAGCGAGATTGTGGTGTTGGCTGAAACGAAAGAGAACAGCGCAGCATGCTGTCGTGTTTAAACTCAATTAAACCGCCTGCGAATGTGCTTTCCTTAGCCGCGAACAAGGCGCCCGCGCGAAAACGTGCCTCCTCCAGCATCCTGGCGAACGGCGGCGGCGGCGTGCGCCGCACCGCCCGAGACGGCTGCGCTGGCGCTGGCCAATCGGCGGGTGAGTTGGAGAGGAGAAGAGTAGTGCGGCGAAGCACGACGCGCGCGGCGCAGGGGTCATTTTCACTCCGGCAGTCGACGACTTCGGACGCTCGCTCCGTTCGCCATGGCCAGGACCAAGCAAACCGCCCGTAAGAGCACCGGTGGGAAGGCTCCGCGTAAGCAGCTTGGCTACCAAGGCTGCTCGCAAGAGTGCACCTGCCACAGGTGGGGTTAAGAAACCGCATCGGTACAGGCCTGGGACCGTGGCCCTTCGTGAAATTCGCCGCTACCAGAAGTCGACCGAACTTCTCATCCGCAAGCTGCCGTTCCAGCGCTTGGTGAGGGAAATCGCTCAGGATTTCAAGACCGACCTCCGATTCCAGAGTTCGGCTGTGATGGCCCTTCAGGAGGCCAGCGAGGCCTACCTGGTCGGTCTCTTCGAGGACACCAACCTGTGCGCCATCCACGCCAAGCGCGTTACCATCATGCCGAAGGACATCCAGCTGGCCCGGCGCATCCGTGGCGAGCGCGCCTAAGTTCGGTTCGGCCGCTGTCTGCGCCGCAGCCTCGGTCAGGCAAGCAACACAAAACGGTCCTTCTCAGGACCACCTACATGTTTGCTTCGGCCACGGGAGCACGCGAGACCACGTACTCCAACCGTACCCTCTCGGTCTGTCTGTTTTGTTGTTATATTATCAATATTTTTTCTCTGTGTGTGTGTCTGTGGTGAGCTGCCGGTGCGAGGTGGTGCCTCGTTTCGGATGCATATGGTAAGTATTGCGCGCGCTCGAGCAAGACGAGAGAGAGGAAAAAAAAAAAGAAACAAAATGCGCGTTCGTTGCAAAACGGTTCGCGCATTCATGCGAAGAAGCCGCGCACGAAGACGAAATTAATGCGGCCGATGTTGCGTGCAAGCTTTTGTGTATTGGTATGCCATGCATGCGTTTGTTCACGTTCCTCATGCATACCTGCCTGGCTCATAAGTGCATGCTGGTTGCGGATATGGGCCATTTTTTGTTTGTTTTCAAGGGCCCGATCGCCTATCACATTCCACTACGCGAATCGTACGCTACTTGCAGTGAGGCTCGTCCCTGTGCGCCCCCGGACACCCTGAAGCTCGCTTTCTATCTACATTCGTGCACTGACATGCCAGCTAGCTAGCAGCAGCGTCAGTTCAACAGGCACGGTTGCGCTAATTCAAACAGAGGGAAACGGGCGCAGAGAACGGGATTGCCAAGCAAAACCCTGCCGTCACACGCATTTCGGTGGTCCTGACAAGGACCGTTGGGTTGTGCGACGAGCGCGACTGTAGTCCGGCGGCTGGGAGCTGCTCGCTTACGCCTTCTTCTCGGTCTTCTTTGGGAGAAGCACAGCTTGGATGTTGGGCAAGACGCCGCCCTGCGCGATCGTCACGCCGGAGAGCAGCTTGTTCAGCTCCTCGTCGTTGCGGATGGCGAGCTGCAGGTGGCGGGGGATGATCCTGGTCTTCTTGTTGTCACGAGCCGCGTTGCCAGCGAGCTCGAGCACTTCGGCAGCCAGGTACTCGAGGACGGCCGCGAGGTAGACGGGAGCGCCCGCTCCGACGCGCTCGGCGTAGTTTCCCTTGCGCAGGAGACGGTGGATACGGCCCACGGGGAACTGGAGACCCGCGCGGCTGGAACGCGTCTTGCTCTTGCCCTTCGCCTTGCCGCCTTTGCCGCGTCCGGACATGCTGGTGCTGCTGATGCGTAGAGTGAGACAGAGAAACGCACGACTGACGCAGTCGCGATCTGTGAGCGATTTGAGCCGTGCTCGTAGTGCCTTCGCCGCTGTCGCCGCCGCCGGTCCCAAAGGAAAGCGCGAGGGAAAGGGAGAGAGGCCGCGCGGACCAATGGCGCGCGCGGATATGCGAGGTCGCGTGAACACCACCCTCCCGCGATAAAAACGGGGCGCGCGCGACCGGTCGCGCGTATTTCGATCTCGTTTGCTCGGCTACTCACAACGGTGCGATGCCTCCCCAGCCCAGCGGTAAGGCCGTGAAGAAGGCCGGCAAGGCGCAGAAGAACGTGCGCGCCACCGACAAGAAGAAGAAGAAGCGCCGCAGGAAGGAGAGCTTCTCCATCTATATCTACAAGGTGCTGAAGCAGGTGCACCCGGACACTGGAGTCTCCAGCAAGGCCATGTCTATCATGAACAGCTTCGTGAACGACATCTTCGAGCGTATCGCCGCGGAGTCGTCCCGTCTGGCTCACTACAACAAGCGCTCGACCATCACGAGCCGGGAGATCCAGACTGCCGTGCGTCTGCTGTTGCCCGGCGAGCTGGCCAAACACGCCGTGTCCGAGGGCACCAAAGCCGTCACCAAGTACACCAGCTCCAAGTAGGCGACCGAGCGCTCGTCCGCCCAGCCCACACCCAACGGCTCTTCTCAGAGCCACCCAAAGTGTCTGCATTGGCATTGGGATGTAGTGAGAATCTCGACGATTCCGTCCGTTCCCTCTGTTCGACGCTTCCTCGTTTAGAAAAAAAAACCCGACGCGCGCTGTCGGACAACGCGTTCTCATTGCGACAGCGCGTGTGCTAAAAGTTTCGTAGCAGAAACGCACAGAACGCCAGGCGCTCAGCACAACAACACAAACAAAGCGAGTATAGGGCGCGTGAGCCGACTCCGCGCGAGCGGCCACGTTCGCCTGCACTAATTGCCACGGCGCGTGTTTCGCACACCTAGGCTGATGAGGCGGTCGTTGCTGCACATTTACTTAATTCTGATGTAGCGTAAGTTTTAAAAGCAGGCAGCCCTCGTCCGTTTTTTCACATTTTATTTCTTATTTTCGGTCGACGCGCATTTGCGGGTCCCGAGGTGTGCCTCTATGGCTGCTAGAACTAATGTCGTCGGTCGCTGCGTGTGCTAGAATGCCCACTCGGCGGCCGCCCGCACGTATAGAGCAGTGCTCCGGACTGAAATTTAGAGCCGCGTGCTGTCAGCGCCGCATCGCTGTAGCAGTGGCTGGCGAGCGGAAATGCGTTAGCACGTTCACGAAGCAGCAGCGCGTAAGGGAAATTTTACGCTGTTATTACAAATGTAGTGGTAATTTGAAGTGGAAAAAGGAGAGATGCGCGCGGCTCTCCGCATACTGCATAGCGGTTGCGCGCGCGTCCTGCGTAGCTGCCTTCGTACGGGCTGGGCGCGATGGGAGAGGGAGGAGGTCGGAGCGCCGCCAGCACTGCCCTCGCTCTCTTCCGTCCCCTAGAATGCTGAATTTGGCTCGCGCGCGCGTCTTAGGCTGATTTCGCTGACGCTATCTGCGAGGCTACGTAAGCTATCGCGACGAAATTTGACGGTCGTGTGGGCACCAGTCAGCGGTGCCTGCGTGCGAAATTTGAAACGCCTGAGGCGAGCGGAGCATGAGCGCGCCCTGTTTTGCGACTAGTGATCAAGCGAACCGTGTTGGCGTGGCTGAGTTTGAAGTTGTGCGCGCGGTGTGCTTTGCGGCAATGACCAGGGTGCACTTGCAAGCGTAGCCGAGCTAACGGTGAATAGAACGAGTAATCACAATTATGAGAACACAATAAACTTGTTCCTGGGGCGCGACACGAGCAGTGAGTGCGTGCAACATACCACAATAACATTGTTGACACGTTTGTTTTTCCCTTGGCGAGTTGAGCAAAATAAGAAGGGAGGCTGGTTGAACATCAGCCTACGTTGCAGTGTGGAATGCCCAAAAAGAGACAACATAAGAAAAACAAAAGTAAACTCTGCGATTGTGTTGCGAGGCCACTTGTCTTGAACTCAGTGCGTGGCCTAAGCAGGGCTCAGTGCAGCAACCAGCGACTCACTCGCGAAGAGAGGCCGCGCTGCCCGGGAGCCAATCGGCGCGCGTTCATCCTCCTCGCCCTCTTTTTTGCGGCGCGGCTTCGTGGCTCAGTCGCGGCGCAAGGACGCGGCATTCGCTTTCCTGACTCGCTCCGAAGCAGCAGCAACAGCCGAGATGTCTGGACGTGGCAAGGGCGGCAAGGGGCTCGGCAAGGGTGGCGCGAAGCGTCATCGTAAGGTGTTGCGTGACAACATCCAAGGCATCACCAAGCCTGCCATCCGTCGCCTCGCTCGCCGTGGCGGTGTCAAGCGTATCTCCGGCCTGATCTACGAGGAGACACGCGGTGTGCTCAAGGTGTTCCTCGAGAACGTGATTCGGGACGCCGTCACCTACACTGAGCACGCCAAGCGCAAGACCGTGACCGCCATGGACGTTGTGTATGCCCTCAAGCGTCAGGGCCGCACCCTCTACGGTTTCGGAGGCTAAGCAGCGCGCGTGCGCGACGTCGTCTGCAAGCAGCGCATCAGCTCCTCTGAAGAACCCAACAGCCCTCTTCAGGGCTACCCACTTGGTGCTTCGGCAGTGATGCGCAGGATTTGCGATCTCCTGCTCCGTTAACCCTCTTTTGCACGCCATTATCTCGCGTTCGGCCGTACGAGACACGCGCGGTGAACTTGGTCAGGTGAGCGAGCGCAACCGCGTGTATTCATAAGGCGTGGTAGCATAGTTTTTCGCCCTCGCAAGGCGAGCTCTGCTCGATTGCATTTGCGCTCGCCACTGCGTGTTGTGTTGCTGCCATTTCGCCCGCCCTCAGCGTGTCCTAGTTGCGACGTGCCGGTCGTTCGTGCAGCTCAGTTGTCGCCTTTGGTTGGACCCTTGTTGAGCCAGCCAGAGTGGCATGATGATTAAAAGAAAGGTAATCGTAAGCTCGTCGATGCGCATTTTGTCGCTTTGAAGTGGCTCGCTTCTTCTACTCCCTTGGAGAAGAGTATGAGCCGGGCGGCAGCACTCGGTTACATACGCCGAGCGTGGCGGTCAGCGGGCACACTTAAGTTAAGTAAGGCCCCATATTTCACAGCAATAGCTCGTGTGGATATGCAACGAAGCAAAGCACGAGGAAAATATTGCCCGGCACGGGCCAGTGTGTAACAGCTGAAAGCGAGTTTTCTACAGACAGCAGTTATTTGTTCTCTCCAGTGCAAGCGTTAAATGAGCGAGCCTGAGCTGCATTCTGAGCTGCATTCGCACGGCTTCGTTGGTTTGCGTCGGAGAAACAATAATGTGCCAGTCCTCTTGGCCTACGAGCTGAGCGCCCGTCGTGTCCCTCGTCTAGCCTTGTGGTTGTTGCATGCGCGATGGGCGGCCGTGGACTACCACCGTGCGATTCACAATTGCGTAACTCTTTTGAGCGACGCAAATGAATGGAAAGGTGAGGAGATTAGCTAGGTAGCTGTCGCTAGAACCGGGCTCACTGCGTTGTATTCAAGTGGACGAGGGTGCGCGCGGTAGACACCGAGGGGCGTGCTGTTTTCATTGGTGCTGTTGTCTGTAATACTCGTGCACAGGGGGATTTCTTATGCGCGCGCTATAGGTGATAAGCAGTTGGTTCGAGGTCAATGTGGTTCTTGCAAGCCAATGCACCCCCGAGTCGCCCAAAACAAGAGGAAAATAAAATACAGGAGCAGAGCGGTGAAGTGTGCTTGCCTAGACAGAAATATGCTTTCACAGTGCAGGCTCATTTTCTCTCGTTATTTGTATACGACTCGCTCTTTCGTCATGCGTGCGCGTAGGTGATGCTGGGCGACCTTGTTCGCGCCATATACTTAGATCGGTAAGGAAGCGGGCGCTGGACATGCGCTGCGTTTAAAGAAAACAAACTTTTTCGAGCAACGTATTTGTGCATGCCAAGCGGGAGACGAGCGGCCGCCCGCTTGGCGATTTGAGCGGTGCATCGCGTATTTGTCGAACTCTTCGCCGCCAGATGGAGCCTCCTGTCCTACGTGTGAACATTTGTCCTTTTGGCAGTTTGTGCCACGCGTATTTATGCGCTGTAAGGCGGTTGCGTAATGTCATTGCGTGGAAGCGCCAAAGTGCACAAGACTACCTCTTGCCGCTGCATCCCTGGAAAATCGTAAATGTGAAAGCTGCTGTACAGAAAGATTCCGAATTTGAACCGGCTGCTCCCTCACTCATGTCGCATGTATTGGCACGCGAAGGTAAGAGAAACTGACACGCGCCGGCCGTCGCCATCGCACGGATTTCGCATTCGTGTTGCGTTTAATGAAAGCCAAGCTCGCGCCAATTATTTTACATTTCTCCCACGAAGCCGCCGGGAAATGTGTGCGCCTATGGCCTTGACGTATAGCAAAGCGAGATGATGGCTCAACAGGTAAACAAATGGGGAAGGAGCAGCCGGAGAAAATGTACGGGCCGCTTACTTTGAAGAAACTCGGCACTTTTGGTTATTTCTTTTCTCTTGTTTATGTATGGATTGCTACTGTGAACTCACTGGCATGTGCGTGCAAAGGGAATAGCCGAGGACGAAGCAAGGCGTACACAGTGCGCAATGAGGTCATACGGGTCGTGCGTGTAGCTCGGAGGTGAACTCCAAGTAATGCATCGGAACACACCCAAGAGAAAACAACGGGTTGTCACGAGAGAACTAATGCAGCCATGTAAACGAAGCTTGTTGCATGTGAGAAAAACGTGTGGTGGTGCGGTGACGTTTCTTTTTTTCCTTCCATAATGCACGAGTACTGGCAGGTTAAGAAGTACAAAGTTTCATATCTCAACAATACAAATCGGTACCGCGATCGTGTGAATTGCACACAACAACTAACGCAAGTTCTGTCTAAAAATTTTCATCCCATCGAAAACGCCTCTCATGTCTATGAAGGTATTGTAAAAGTCATACTCACGCATGAATGGTATATCTTATCGAGGCGTATAAATTGTGTTCCCTTTATACATATCGCCTTGTGCAATTAACAGAATTTCCAAATCCGGTTCCATTGCTGCGCGACGGAGCTTTAAAGCGCACACTTGAACTGCTCTTTTTTTTTTTTCCTCTCTTCCATTTCACAGTTTTCCACAATCACTGAGAATAATTAAAAAAATGAGGAAGAGCTCGGCATCAGTTGAAAATTGCGCTGTTGCAGGCGCGCGATTTGAACGTTTTCTTTTACACGCAATTAGGCGCACCAAATTCGGTGCGTTAGTTGGCGAGGAAATAGATTTCTGCCGGCGGCTGCCGAGCTGGAGCTTCGCTATAACATGACAACAACGCCGTCGATCCTGTGGCGAAGTTGCGTGCGGGAATGCAATCGAAAAAGCTAGCTGACGAAATGTACGCTCTGTATAGAGCAAAGTGTTGCGTTTGATGATTGTTTGTCAAAACCTTGCAAGTGCGAAAACTGTGTACCGAATACGTGGCACGCGGAAGCCGTGCTTGGGGTCGCGCCTGCGAAGCGTTGGTTGATGCTCCTAACGTGTCTCCTAACGCGCGTTCAACACCTGTCAATATTGTATTCCAAATTCGCTCTTAGAGCGGAAGTACATCGTTTTCTCTGTAACTCTGAAGTGGTGCTGGTAGACCATACGTAAGTTTGTCGTTAATCTTGCGATGCGAATGCGGGCCTCGCGTTCTTCAATGCGTGGACGGGAAAGTGTGGTACTGGCATGTCTGCATATGCGAGAGGGTTTGCTGCCGAGTGTGGCCACACCACGATGTAGTTGCCCCTCGAGAAGGCACCGTGGCGCGCACTTGTAGTTCGTGAAACGAGCAGCAGCATGATCAAAGCAATGCAGTGAACAAGCAATAATGTAGCCTAAACATGCACACCCATCTCCGTCGCGCGCAGATCGCGATAACAGCTCCCATGGCGTTGGGCGTGGAGCGCTAACCACTGTCGAGATTAGTGGTGTGGTCTCACACTCGGCACTGGCAATTCACGACGCGCGGCGGTATAAGCGAGATTGTGGTGTTGGCTGAAACGAAAGAGAACAGCGCAGCATGCTGTCGTGTTTAAACTCAATTAAACCGCCTGCGAATGTGCTTTCCTTAGCCGCGAACAAGGCGCCCGCGCGAAAACGTGCCTCCTCCAGCATCCTGGCGAACGGCGGCGGCGGCGTGCGCCGCACCGCCTGAGACGGCTGCGCTGGCGCTGGCCAATCGGCGGGTGAGTTGGAGAGGAGAAGAGTAGTGCGGCGAAGCACGACGCGCGCGGCGCAGGGGTCATTTTCACTCCGGCAGTCGACGACTTCGGACGCTCGCTCCGTTCGCCATGGCCAGGACCAAGCAAACCGCCCGTAAGAGCACCGGTGGGAAGGCTCCGCGTAAGCAGCTTGCTACCAAGGCTGCTCGCAAGAGTGCACCTGCCACAGGTGGGGTTAAGAAACCGCATCGGTACAGGCCTGGGACCGTGGCCCTTCGTGAAATTCGCCGCTACCAGAAGTCGACCGAACTTCTCATCCGCAAGCTGCCGTTCCAGCGCTTGGTGAGGGAAATCGCTCAGGATTTCAAGACCGACCTCCGATTCCAGAGTTCGGCTGTGATGGCCCTTCAGGAGGCCAGCGAGGCCTACCTGGTCGGTCTCTTCGAGGACACCAACCTGTGCGCCATCCACGCCAAGCGCGTTACCATCATGCCGAAGGACATCCAGCTGGCCCGGCGCATCCGTGGCGAGCGCGCCTAAGTTCGGTTCGGCCGCTGTCTGCGCCGCAGCCTCGGTCAGGCAAGCAACACAAAACGGTCCTTCATCTGTCCACCTACA
>NW_027315127.1:0-69523 GCF_023375885.2 Dermacentor andersoni | reverse complement strand
ACGCGTTTTAAGCATTGCACCTGCATCTTTTGGTAGACGCGGATGAAGTTTTCTGCAAAACCACAAGATGTGCATGCAAATGGTGCTTTTGGCAGAACGCGCACGTGGATTTCTACCAAACGACGTGCTAAGCATGCCGATGCTGCTCTTTTTAGCACCCGCGCACGGATTTGTGCGGAAACGCGTTTTAAGCATGCACATGCATCTTTTGGTAGACGCGATGAAGTTTTCTGCAAAACCACAAGAAGTGCATGCAAATGGTGCTTTTGGCAGAACGCGCACGTGTATTTCTACCAAACGACGTGCTAAGCATGCCGATGCTGCTCTTTTTAGCACCCGCGCACGGATTTGTGCGAAAACACGTTGTAAGCATGCACATGCATCTTTTGGTAGACGCGGATGAAGTTTTCTGCAAAACCACAAGATGTGCATGCAAATGGTGCTTTTGGCAGAACGCGCACGTGGATTTCTACCAAACGACGTGCTAAGCATGCCGATGCTGCTCTTTTTAGCACCCGCGCACGGATTTGTGCGAAAACGCGTTTTAAGCATGCACATGCATCTTTTGGTAGACGCGGATGAGTTTTCTGCAAAACCACAAGATGTGCATGCAAATGGTGCTTTTGGCAGAACGCGCAACGTGGATTTCTACCAAACGACGTGCTAAGCATGCCGATGCTGCTCTTCTTACGCACCCGCGCACGCATTTGTGCGAAAACGCGTTTTAAGCATGCACATGCATCTTTTGGTAGACGCGGATGAAGTTTTCTGCAAAAGCACAAGATGTGCATGCAAATGGTGCTTTTGGCAGAACGCGCACGTGATTTCTACCAAACGACGTGCTAAGCATGCCGATGCTGCTCTTTTTAGCACCCGCACACGCATTTGTGCGAAAACGCGTTTTAGCATGCACATGCATCTTTGGTAGACGCGGATGAAGTTTTCTGCAAAACCACAAGATGTGCATGCAAATGGTGCTTTTTACAGAACGCGCACGTGGATTTCTACCAAACGACGTGCTAAGCATGCCGATGCTGCTCTTTTTCGCACCCGCGGCACGCATTTGTGCGAAAACGCGTTTTAAGCATGCACATGCATCTTTTAGTAGACGCGGATGAAGTTTTCTGCAAAACCACAAGATGTGCATGCAAATGGTGCTTTTGGCAGAACGCGCACGTGGATTTCTACCAAACGACGTGCTAAGCATGCCGATGCTGTCTCTTCTTAGCACCCGCGCAAGGATTGTGCGAAAACGCGTTTTAAGCATGCACATGCATCTTTTGGTAGACGCGGATGAAGTTTTCTGCAAAACCACAGATGTGCATGCAAATGGTGCTTTTTGCAGAACGCGCACGTGGATTTCTACCAAACGACGTGCTAGGCATGCCGATGCTGCTCTTTTTAGCACCCGCGCACGGATTTGTGCCGAAACGCGTTTTAAGCATGCACATGCATCTTTTGGTAGACGCGTATGAAGTTTTCTGCAAAACCACAAGATGTGAATGCAAATGGTGCTTTTTGCAGAACGCGCACGTGGATTTCTACCAAACGACGTGCTAGGCATGCCGATGCTGCTCTTTTTAGCACCCGCGCAAGGATTTGTGCGGAAAACGCGTTTTAAGCATGCACATGCATCTTTTGGTAGACGCGGATGAAGTTTTCTGCAAAACCACAAGATGTGCATGCAAATGGTGCTTTTTGCAGAACGCGCACGTGGATTTCTACCAGACGACGTGCTAAGCATGCCGATGCTGCTCTTTTTAGCACCCGCGCACGGATTTGTGCGAAAACGCGTTTTAAGCATGCACATGCATCTTTTGGTAGACGCGGATGAAGTTTTCTGCAAAACCACAAGATGTGCATGCAAATGGTGCTTTTGGCAGAACGCGCACGTGGATTTCTACCAAACGACGTGCTAAGCATGCCGATGCTGCTCTTTTAGCACCCGCGCACGCATTTGTGCGAAAACGCGTTTTAAGCATGCACATGCATCTTTTGGTAGACGCGGATGAAGTTTTCTGCAAAACCACAAGATGTGCATGCAAATGGTGCTTTTCGCAGAACGCGCACGTGGATTCTACCAAACGACGTGCTAAGCATGCGATGCTGCTCTTTTTAGCACCCGCGCACGGATTTGTGCGAAAACGCGTTTTAAGCATGCACATACATCTTTTGGTAGACGCGGATGAAGTTTTCTGCAAAACCACAAGATGTGCATGCAAATGGTGCTTTTTGGCAGAACGCGCACGTGGATTTCTACCAACGACGTGCTAAGCATGCCGATGCTGCTCTTTTTAGCACCCGCGCACGGATTTGTGCGAAAACGCGTTTTAAGCATGCACATGCATCTTTTGGTAGACGCGGATGAAGTTTTCTGCAAAACCACAAGATGTGCATGCAAATGGTGCTTTTGTGCAGAACGCGCACGTAGATTTCTACCAACGACGTGCTAAGCATGCCGATGCTGCTCTTTTTAGCACCCGGCGCACGGATTTGTGCGAAAACGCGTTTAAAGCATGCACATGCATCTTTTGGTAGGACGCGGATGAAGTTTTCTGCAAAACCACAAGATGTGCATGCAAATGGTGCTTTTTGCAGAACGCGCACGTGGATTTCTACCAAACGACGTGCTAAGCATGCCGATGCTGCTCTTTTTAGCACCCGCGCACGGGATTTGTGCGAAAACGCGTTTTTAAGCATGCACATGCATCTTTTGGTAGACGCGGATTGAAGTTTTCTGCAAAACCACAAGATGTGCATGGCAAATGGTGCTTTTGGCAGAACGCGCACGTGGATTTCTACCAAACGACGTGCTAAGCATGCCGATGCTGCTCTTTTTAGCACCCGCGCACGCATTTGTGCGAAAACACGTTTAAGCATGCACATGCATCTTTTGTAGACGCGGATGAAGTTTTCTGCAAAACCACAAGATGTGCATGCAAATGGTGCTTTTTGCAGAACGCGCACCGTGGATTTCTACCAAACGACGTGCTAAGCATGCCGATGCTGCTCTTTTTAGCACCCGCGCACGGATTTGTGCGAAACCGCGTTTTAAGCATGCACATGCATCTTTTGGTAGACGCGAATGAAGTTTTCTGCAAAACCACAAGATGTGCATGCAAATGGTGCTTTTTGCAGAACGCGCACGGTGGATTTCTACCAAACGACGTGCTAAGCATGGCCGATGCCTGCTCTTTTTAGCACCCGCGCACGGATTTGTGCGAAAACGCGTTTTAAAGCATGCACATGCATCTTTTGGTAGAACGCGGATGAAGTTTTCTGCAAAACCACAAGATGTGGATGCAAATGGTGCTTTTGGCAGAACGCGCACGTCGATTTCTACCAAACGACGTGCTAAGCATGCCGATGCTGCTCTTTTTAGCAACCGCGCACGCATTTGTGCGAAAACGCGTTTTAAGCATGCACATGCATCTTTTGGTAGACGCGGATGAAGTTTTCTGCAAAACACAAGATGTGCATGCAAATGGTGCTTTTGGCAGAACGCGCACGTGGATTTCTACCAAACGACGTGCTAAGCATGCCGATGCTGCTCTTTTTAGCCCCCGCGCACGGATTTGTGCGAAAAACGCGTTTTAAGCATGCACATGCATCTTTTGGTAGACGCGGATGAAGTTTTCTGCAAAACCACAAGATGTGCATGCAAATGGTGCTTTTTGCAGAACGCGCACGTGGATTTCTACCAAACGACGTGCTAAGCATGCCGATGCTGCTCTTTTTAGCACCCGCGCACGGGATTTGTGCGAAAACGCGTTTTAAGCATGCACATGCATCTTTTGGTAGACGCGGATGAAGTTTTCTGCAAAACCAGAAGATGTGCATCCAAATGGTGCTTTTGGCAGAACGCGCACGTGGATTTCTACCAAACGACGTGCTAAGCATGCCGATGCTGCTCTTTTTAGCACCCGCGCACCGGATTTGTGCGAAAACGCGTTTTAAGCATGCACATGCATCTTTTGGTAGACGCGGATGAAGTTTTCTGCAAAACCACAAGATGTGCATGCAAATGGTGCTTTTGGCAGAACGCGCACGTGGATTTCTACCAAACGACGTGCTAAGCATGCCGATGCTGCTCTTTTTAGCACCCGCGCACGGATTTGTGCGAGAACGCGTTTTAAGCATGCACATGCATCTTTTGGTAGACGCGGATGAAGTTTTCTGCAAAACCACAAGATGTGCATGCAAATGGTGCTTTTGGCAGAACGCGCACGTGGATTTCTACCAAACGACGTGCTAAGCATGCCGATGCTGCTCTTTTTAGCACCTGCGCACGCATTTGTGCGAAAACGCGTTTTAAGCATGTACATGCATCTTTTGGTAGACGCGGATGAAGTTTTCTGCAAAACCACAAGATGTGCATGCAAATGGTGCTTTTGGCAGAACGCGCACGTGGATTTCTACCAAACGACGTGCTAAGCATGCCGATGCTGCTCTTTTTAGCACCCGCGCACGCATTTGTGCGAAAACGCGTTTTAAGCATGCACATGCATCTTTTGGTAGACGCGGATGAAGTTTTCTGCAAAACCACAAGACGTGCATGCAAATGGTGCTTTTTGCAGAACGCGCACGTGGATTTCTACCAAACGACGTGCTAAACATGCCGATGCTGCTCTTTTTCGCACCCGCGCACGCATTTGTGCGAAAACGCCTTTTAAGCATGCACATGCATCTTTTGGTAGACGCGTATGAAGTTTTCTGCAAAACCACAAGATGTGCATGCAAATGGTGCTTTTTGCAGAACGCGCACGTGGATTTCTACCAAACGACGTGCTAAGCATGCCGATGCTGCTCTTTTTAGCACCCGCGCACGGATTTGTGCGAAAACGCGTTTTAAGCATGCACATGCATCTTTTGGTAGACGCGGATGAAGTTTTCTGCAAAACCACAAGATGTGGATGCAAATGGTGCTTTTGGCAGAACGCGCACGTGGATTTCTACCAAACGACGTGCTAAGCATGCCGATGCTGCTCTTTTTAGCAACCGCGCACGCATTTGTGCGAAAACGCGTTTTAAGCATGCACATGCATCTTTTGGTAGACGCGGATGAAGTTTTCTGCAAAACCACAAGATGTGCATGCAAATGGTGCTTTTGGCAGAACGCGCACGTGGATTTCTACCAAACGACGTGCTAAGCATGCCGATGCTGCTCTTTTTAGCCCCCGCGCACGGATTTGTGCGAAAACGCGTTTTAAGCATGCACATGCATCTTTTGGTAGACGCGGATGAAGTTTTCTGCAAAACCACAAGATGTGCATGCAAATGGTGCTTTTTGCAGAACGCGCACGTGGATTTCTACCAAACGACGTGCTAAGCATGCCGATGCTGCTCTTTTTAGCACCCGCGCACGGATTTGTGCGAAAACGCGTTTTAAGCATGCACATGCATCTTTTGGTAGACGCGGATGAAGTTTTCTGCAAAACCAGAAGATGTGCATCCAAATGGTGCTTTTGGCAGAACGCGCACGTGGATTTCTACCAAACGACGTGCTAAGCATGCCGATGCTGCTCTTTTTAGCACCCGCGCACGGATTTGTGCGAAAACGCGTTTTAAGCATGCACATGCATCTTTTGGTAGACGCGGATGAAGTTTTCTGCAAAACCACAAGATGTGCATGCAAATGGTGCTTTTGGCAGAACGCGCACGTGGATTTCTACCAAACGACGTGCTAAGCATGCCGATGCTGCTCTTTTTAGCACCCGCGCACGGATTTGTGCGAGAACGCGTTTTAAGCATGCACATGCATCTTTTGGTAGACGCGGATGAAGTTTTCTGCAAAACCACAAGATGTGCATGCAAATGGTGCTTTTGGCAGAACGCGCACGTGGATTTCTACCAAACGACGTGCTAAGCATGCCGATGCTGCTCTTTTTAGCACCTGCGCACGCATTTGTGCGAAAACGCGTTTTAAGCATGTACATGCATCTTTTGGTAGACGCGGATGAAGTTTTCTGCAAAACCACAAGATGTGCATGCAAATGGTGCTTTTGGCAGAACGCGCACGTGGATTTCTACCAAACGACGTGCTAAGCATGCCGATGCTGCTCTTTTTAGCACCCGCGCACGCATTTGTGCGAAAACGCGTTTTAAGCATGCACATGCATCTTTTGGTAGACGCGGATGAAGTTTTCTGCAAAACCACAAGACGTGCATGCAAATGGTGCTTTTTGGAGAACGCGCACGTGGATTTCTACCAAACGACGTGCTAAACATGCCGATGCTGCTCTTTTTCGCACCCGCGCACGCATTTGTGCGAAAACGCCTTTTAAGCATGCACATGCATCTTTTGGTAGACGCGTATGAAGTTTTCTGCAAAACCACAAGATGTGCATGCAAATGGTGCTTTTTGCAGAACGCGCACCTGGATTTCTACCAAACGACGTGCTAAGCATGCCGATGCTGCTCTTTTTAGCACCCGCGCACGTATTTGTGCGAAAACGCGTTTTAAGCATGCACATGCATCTTTTGGTAGACGCGGATGAAGTTTTCTGCAAAACCACAAGATGTGCATGCAAATGGTGCTTTTGGCAGAACGCGCACGTGGATTTCTACCAAACGACGTGCTAAGCATGCCGATGCTGCTCTTTTTAGCACCCGCGCACGCATTTGTGCGAAAACGCGTTTTAAGCATGCACATGCATCTTTTGGTAGACGCGGATGAAGTTTTCTGCAAAACCACAAGATATGCATGCAAATGGTGCTTTTGGCAGAACGCGCACGTGGATTTCTACCAAACGACGTGCTAAGCATGCCGATGCTGCTCTTTTTAGCACCCGCGCACGGATTTGTGCAAAAACGCGTTTTAAGCATGCACATGCATCTTTTGGTAGACGCGGATGAAGTTTTCTGCAAAACCACAATATGTGCATGCAAATGGTGCTTTTGGCAGAACGCGCACGTGGATTTCTACCAAACGACGTGCTAAGCATGCCGATGCTGCTCTTTTTAGCACCCGCGCACGGATTTGTGCGAAAACGCGTTTTAAGCATGCACATGCATCTTTTGGTAGACACGGATGAAGTTTTCTGCAAAACCACAAGATGTGCATGCAAATGGTGCTTTTGGCAGAACGCGCACGTGGATTTCTACCAAACGACGTGCTAAGCATGCCGATGCTGCTCTTTTTAGCACCCGCGCACGGATTTGTGCGAAAACGCGTTTTAAGCATGCACATGCATCTTTTGGTAGACGCGGATGAAGTTTTCTGCAAAACCACAAGATGTGCATGCAAATGGTGCTTTTGGCAGAACGCGCACGTGGATTTCTACCAAACGACGTGCTAAGCATGCCGATGCTGCTCTTTTTAGCACCCGCGCACGCATTTGTGCGAAAACGCGTTTTAAGCATGCACATGCATCTTTTGGTAGACGCGGATGAAGTTTTCTGCAAAACCACAAGATGTGCATGCAAATGGTGCTTTTTGCAGAACGCGCACGTGGATTTCTACCAGACGACGTGCTAAGCATGCCGATGCTGCTCTTTTTAGCACCCGCGCACGGATTTGTGCGAAAACGCGTTTTAAGCATGCACATGCATCTTTTGGTAGACGCGGATGAAGTTTTCTGCAAAACCACAAGATGTGCATGCAAATGGTGCTTTTGGCAGAACGCGCACGTGGATTTCTACCAAACGACGTGCTAAGCATGCCGATGCTGCTCTTTTTAGCACCCGCGCACGGATTTGTGCGAAAACGCGTTTTAAGCATGCACATGCATCTTTTGGTAGACGCGGATGAAGTTTTCTGCAAAACCACAAGATGTGCATGCAAATGGTGCTTTTTGCAGAACGCGCACGTGGATTTCTACCAAACGACGTGCTAAGCATGTCGATGCTGCTCTTTTTAGCACCCGCGCACGGATTTGTGCGAAAACGCGTTTTAAGCATGCACATGCATCTTTTGGTAGACGCGGATGAAGTTTTCTGCAAAACCACAAGATGTGCATGCAAATGGTGCTTTTGGCAGAACGCGCACGTGGATTTCTACCAAACGACGTGCTAAGCATGCCGATGCTCCTCTTTTTAGCACCCGCGCACGGATTTGTGCGAAAACGCGTTTTAAGCATGCACATGCATTTTTTGGTAGACGCGGATGAAGTTTTCTGCAAAACCACAAGATGTGCATGCAAATGGTGCTTTTGGCAGAACGCGCACGTGGATTTCTACCAAACGACGTGCTAAGCATGCCGATGCTGCTCTTTTTAGCACCCGCGCACGGATTTGTGCGAAAACGCGTTTTAAGCATGCACATGCATCTTTTGGTAGACGCGGATGAAGTTTTCTGCAAAACCACAAGATGTGCATGCAAATGGTGCTTTTTGCAGAACGCGCACGTGGATTTCTACCAAACGACGTGCTAAGCATGCCGATGCTGCTCTTTTTAGCACCCGCGCACGGATTTGTGCGAAAACGCGTTTTAAGCATGCACATGCATCTTTTGGTAGACGCGGATGAAGTTTTCTGCAAAACCACAAGATGTGCATGCAAATGGTGCTTTTGGCAGAACGCGCACGTGGATTTCTACCAAACGACGTGCTAAGCATGCCGATGCTGCTCTTTTTAGCACCCGCGCACGCATTTGTGCGAAAACACGTTTTAAGCATGCACATGCATCTTTTGGTAGACGCGGATGAAGTTTTCTGCAAAACCACAAGATGTGCATGCAAATGGTGCTTTTTGCAGAACGCGCACGTGGATTTCTACCAAACGACGTGCTAAGCATGCCGATGCTGCTCTTTTTAGCACCCGCGCACGGATTTGTGCGAAACCGCGTTTTAAGCATGCACATGCATCTTTTGGTAGACGCGAATGAAGTTTTCTGCAAAACCACAAGATGTGCATGCAAATGGTGCTTTTTGCAGAACGCGCACGTGGATTTCTACCAAACGACGTGCTAAGCATGCCGATGCTGCTCTTTTTAGCACCCGCGCACGGATTTGTGCGAAAACGCGTTTTAAGCATGCACATGCATCTTTTGGTAGACGCGGATGAAGTTTTCTGCAAAACCACAAGATGTGGATGCAAATGGTGCTTTTGGCAGAACGCGCACGTGGATTTCTACCAAACGACGTGCTAAGCATGCCGATGCTGCTCTTTTTAGCACCCGCGCACGCATTTGTGCGAAAACGCGTTTTAAGCATGCACATGCATCTTTTGGTAGACGCGGATGAAGTTTTCTGCAAAACCACAAGATGTGCATGCAAATGGTGCTTTTGGCAGAACGCGCACGTGGATTTCTACCAAACGACGTGCTAAGCATGCCGATACTGCTCTTTTTAGCCCCCGCGCACGGATTTGTGCGAAAACGCGTTTTAAGCATGCACATGCATCTTTTGGTAGACGCGGATGAAGTTTTCTGCAAAACCACAAGATGTGCATGCAAATGGTGCTTTTTGCAGAACGCGCACGTGGATTTCTACCAAACGACGTGCTAAGCATGCCGATGCTGCTCTTTTTAGCACCCGCGCACGGATTTGTGCGAAAACGCGTTTTAAGCATGCACATGCATCTTTTGGTAGACGCGGATGAAGTTTTCTGCAAAACCAGAAGATGTGCATCCAAATGGTGCTTTTGGCAGAACGCGCACGTGGATTTCTACCAAACGACGTGCTAAGCATGCCGATGCTGCTCTTTTTAGCACCCGCGCACGGATTTGTGCGAAAACGCGTTTTAAGCATGCACATGCATCTTTTGGTAGACGCGGATGAAGTTTTCTGCAAAACCACAAGATGTGCATGCAAATGGTGCTTTTGGCAGAACGCGCACGTGGATTTCTACCAAACGACGTGCTAAGCATGCCGATGCTGCTCTTTTTAGCACCCGCGCACGCATTTGTGCGAAAACGCGTTTTAAGCATGTACATGCATCTTTTGGTAGACGCGGATGAAGTTTTCTGCAAAACCACAAGATGTGCATGCAAATGGTGCTTTTGGCAGAACGCGCACGTGGATTTCTACCAAACGACGTGCTAAGCATGCCGATGCTGCTCTTTTTAGCCCTCCGCACGCATTTGTGCGAAAACGCGTTTTAAGCATGCACATGCATCTTTTGGTAGACGCGGATGAAGTTTTCTGCAAAACCACAAGACGTGCATACAAATGGTGCTTTTTGCAGAACGCGCACGTGGATTTCTACCAAACGACGTGCTAAACATGCCGATGCTGCTCTTTTTCGCACCCGCGCACGCATTTGTGCGAAAACGCCTTTTAAGCATGCACATCCATCTTTTGGTAGACGCGTATGAAGTTTTCTGCAAAACCACAAGATGTGCATGCAAATGGTGCTTTTTGCAGAACGCGCACGTGGATTTCTACCAAACGACGTGCTAAGCATGCCGATGCTGCTCTTTTTAGCACCCGCGCACGGATTTGTGCGAAAACGCGTTTTAAGCATGCACATGCATCTTTTGGTAGACGCGGATGAAGTTTTCTGCAAAACCACAAGATGTGCATGCAAATGGTGCTTTTGGCAGAACGCGCACGTGGATTTCTACCAAACGACGTGCTAAGCATGCCGATGCTGCTCTTTTTAGCACCCGCGCACGCATTTGTGCGAAAACGCGTTTTAAGCATGCACATGCATCTTTTGGTAGACGCGGATGAAGTTTTCTGCAAAACCGCAAGATATGCATGCAAATGGTGCTTTTGGCAGAACGCGCACGTGGATTTCTACCAAACGACGTGCTAAGCATGCCGATGCTGCTCTTTTTAGCACCCGCGCACGGATTTGTGCAAAAACCCGTTTTAAGCATGCACATGCATCTTTTGGTAGACGCGGATGAAGTTTTCTGCAAAACCACAATATGTGCATGCAAATGGTGCTTTTGGCAGAACGCGCACGTGGATTTCTACCAAACGACGTGCTAAGCATGCCGATGCTGCTCTTTTTAGCACCCGCGCACGGATTTGTGCGAAAACGCGTTTTAAGCATGCACATGCATCTTTTGGTAGACACGGATGAAGTTTTCTGCAAAACCACAAGATGTGCATGCAAATGGTGCTTTTGGCAGAACGCGCACGTGGATTTCTACCAAACGACGTGCTAAGCATGCCGATGCTGCTCTTTTTAGCACCCGCGCACGCATTTGTGCGAAAACGCGTTTTAAGCATGCACATGCATCTTTTGGTAGACGCGGATGAAGTTTTCTGCAAAACCACAAGATGTGCATGCAAATGGTGCTTTTTGCAGAACGCGCACGTGGATTTCTACCAGACGACGTGCTAAGCATGCCGATGCTGCTCTTTTTAGCACCCGCGCACGGATTTGTGCGAAAACGCGTTTTAAGCATGCACATGCATCTTTTGGTAGACGCGGATGAAGTTTTCTGCAAAACCAGAAGATGTGCATGCAAATGGTGCTTTTGGCAGAACGCGCACGTGGATTTCTACCAAACGACGTGCTAAGCATGCCGATGCTGCTCTTTTTAGCACCCGCGCACGGATTTGTGCGAAAACGCGTTTTAAGCATGCACATGCATCTTTTGGTAGACGCGGATGAAGTTTTCTGCAAAAGCACAAGATGTGCATGCAAATGGTGCTTTTGGCAGAACGCGCACGTGGATTTCTACCAAACGACGTGCTAAGCATGCCGATGCTGCTCTTTTTAGCACCCGCGCACGGATTTGTGCGAAAACGCGTTTTAAGCATGCACCTGCATCTTTTGGTAGACGCGGATGAAGTTTTCTGCAAAACCACAAGATGTGCATGCAAATGGTGCTTTTGGCAGAACGCGCACGTGGATTTCTACCAAACGACGTGCTAAGCATGCCGATGCTGCTCTTTTTAGCACCCGCGCACGGATTTGTGCGAAAACGCGTTTTAAGCATGCACATGCATCTTTTGGTAGACGCGGATGAAGTTTTCTGCAAAACCACAAGATGTGCATGCAAATGGTGCTTTTGGCAGAACGCGCACGTGTATTTCTACCAAACGACGTGCTAAGCATGCCGATGCTGCTCTTTTTAGCACCCGCGCACGGATTTGTGCGAAAACACGTTGTAAGCATGCACATGCATCTTTTGGTAGACGCGGATGAAGTTTTCTGCAAAACCACAAGATGTGCATGCAAATGGTGCTTTTGGCAGAACGCGCACGTGGATTTCTACCAAACGACGTGCTAAGCATGCCGATGCTGCTCTTTTTAGCACCCGCGCACGGATTTGTGCGAAAACGCGTTTTAAGCATGCACATGCATCTTTTGGTAGACGCGGATGAAGTTTTCTGCAAAACCACAAGATGTGCATGCAAATGGTGCTTTTGGCAGAACGCGCACGTGGATTTCTACCAAACGACGTGCTAAGCATGCCGATGCTGCTCTTCTTAGCACCCGCGCACGCATTTGTGCGAAAACGCGTTTTAAGCATGCACATGCATCTTTTGGTAGACGCGGATGAAGTTTTCTGCAAAAGCACAAGATGTGCATGCAAATGGTGCTTTTGGCAGAACGCGCACGTGGATTTCTACCAAACGACGTGCTAAGCATGCCGATGCTGCTCTTTTTAGCACCCGCACACGCATTTGTGCGAAAACGCGTTTTAAGCATGCACATGCATCTTTTGGTAGACGCGGATGAAGTTTTCTGCAAAACCACAAGATGTGCATGCAAATGGTGCTTTTTACAGAACGCGCACGTGGATTTCTACCAAACGACGTGCTAAGCATGCCGATGCTGCTCTTTTTCGCACCCGCGCACGCATTTGTGCGAAAACGCGTTTTAAGCATGCACATGCATCTTTTGGTAGACGCGTATGAAGTTTTCTGCAAAACCACAAGATGTGCATGCAAATGGTGCTTTTTGCAGAACGCGCACGTGGATTTCTACCAAACGACGTGCTAGGCATGCCGATGCTGCTCTTTTTAGCACCCGCGCACGGATTTGTGCCGAAACGCGTTTTAAGCATGCACATGCATCTTTTGGTAGACGCGTATGAAGTTTTCTGCAAAACCACAAGATGTGAATGCAAATGGTGCTTTTTGCAGAACGCGCACGTGGATTTCTACCAAACGACGTGCTAGGCATGCCGATGCTGCTCTTTTTAGCACCCGCGCAAGGATTTGTGCGAAAACGCGTTTTAAGCATGCACATGCATCTTTGGTAGACGCGGATGAAGTTTTCTGCAAAACCACAAGATGTGCATGCAAATGGTGCTTTTTGCAGAACGCGCACGTGGATTTCTACCAGACGACGTGCTAAGCATGCCGATGCTGCTCTTTTTAGCACCCGCGCACGGATTTGTGCGAAAACGCGTTTTAAGCATGCACATGCATCTTTTGGTAGACGCGGATGAAGTTTTCTGCAAAACCACAAGATGTGCATGCAAATGGTGCTTTTGGCAGAACGCGCACGTGGATTTCTACCAAACGACGTGCTAAGCATGCCGATGCTGCTCTTTTTAGCACCCGCGCACGGATTTGTGCGAAAACGCGTTTTAAGCATGCACATGCATCTTTTGGTAGACGCGGATGAAGTTTTCTGCAAAACCAGAAGATGTGCATGCAAATGGTGCTTTTGGCAGAACGCGCACGTGGATTTCTACCAAACGACGTGCTAAGCATGCCGATGCTGCTCTTTTTAGCACCCGCGCACGGATTTGTGCGAAAACGCGTTTTAAGCATGCACATGCATCTTTTGGTAGACGCGGATGAAGTTTTCTGCAAAAGCACAAGATGTGCATGCAAATGGTGCTTTTGGCAGAACGCGCACGTGGATTTCTACCAAACGACGTGCTAAGCATGCCGATGCTGCTCTTTTTAGCACCCGCGCACGGATTTGTGCGAAAACGCGTTTTAAGCATGCACCTGCATCTTTTGGTAGACGCGGATGAAGTTTTCTGCAAAACCACAAGATGTGCATGCAAATGGTGCTTTTGGCAGAACGCGCACGTGGATTTCTACCAAACGACGTGCTAAGCATGCCGATGCTGCTCTTTTTAGCACCCGCGCACGGATTTGTGCGAAAACGCGTTTTAAGCATGCACATGCATCTTTTGGTAGACGCGGATGAAGTTTTCTGCAAAACCACAAGATGTGCATGCAAATGGTGCTTTTGGCAGAACGCGCACGTGGATTTCTACCAAACGACGTGCTAAGCATGCCGATGCTGCTCTTTTTAGCACCCGCGCACGGATTTGTGCGAAAACGCGTTGTAAGCATGCACATGCATCTTTTGGTAGACGCGGATGAAGTTTTCTGCAAAACCACAAGATGTGCATGCAAATGGTGCTTTTGGCAGAACGCGCACGTGGATTTCTACCAAACGACGTGCTAAGCATGCCGATGCTGCTCTTTTTAGCACCCGCGCACGGATTTGTGCGAAAACGCGTTTTAAGCATGCACATGCATCTTTTGGTAGACGCGGATGAAGTTTTCTGCAAAACCACAAGATGTGCATGCAAATGGTGCTTTTGGCAGAACGCGCACGTGGATTTCTACCAAACGACGTGCTAAGCATGCCGATGCTGCTCTTTTTCGCACCCGCGCACGCATTTGTGCGAAAACGCGTTTTAGGCATGCACATGCATCTTTTGGTAGACGCGTATGAAGTTTTCTGCAAAACCACAAGATGTGCATGCAAATGGTGCTTTTTGCAGAACGCGCACGTGGATTTCTACCAAACGACGTGCTAGGCATGCCGATGCTGCTCTTTTTAGCACCCGCGCACGGATTTGTGCGAAAACGCGTTTTAAGCATGCACATGCATCTTTTGGTAGACGCGGATGAAGTTTTCTGCAAAACCACAAGATGTGCATGCAAATGGTGCTTTTTGCAGAACGCGCACGTGGATTTCTACCAAACGACGTGCTAAGCATGCCGATGCTGCTCTTTTTAGCACCCGCGCACGGATTTGTGCGAAAACGCGTTTTAAGCATGCACATGCATCTTTTGGTAGACGCGGATGAAGTTTTCTGCAAAACCACAAGATGTGCATGCAAATGGTGCTTTTGGCAGAACGCGCACGTGGATTTCTACCAAACGACGTGCTAAGCATGCCGATGCTGCTCTTTTTAGCACCCGCGCACGCATTTGTGCGAAAACACGTTTTAAGCATGCACATGCATCTTTTGGTAGACGCGGATGAAGTTTTCTGCAAAACCACAAGATGTGCATGCAAATGGTGCTTTTTGCAGAACGCGCACGTGGATTTCTACCAAACGACGTGCTAAGCATGCCGATGCTGCTCTTTTTAGCACCCGCGCACGGATTTGTGCGAAACCGCGTTTTAAGCATGCACATGCATCTTTTGGTAGACGCGAATGAAGTTTTCTGCAAAACCACAAGATGTGCATGCAAATGGTGCTTTTTGCAGAACGCGCACGTGGATTTCTACCAAACGACGTGCTAAGCATGCCGATGCTGCTCTTTTTAGCACCCGCGCACGGATTTGTGCGAAAACGCGTTTTAAGCATGCACATGCATCTTTTGGTAGACGCGGATGAAGTTTTCTGCAAAACCACAAGATGTGGATGCAAATGGTGCTTTTGGCAGAACGCGCACGTGGATTTCTACCAAACGACGTGCTAAGCATGCCGATGCTGCTCTTTTTAGCACCCGCGCACGCATTTGTGCGAAAACGCGTTTTAAGCATGCACATGCATCTTTTGGTAGACGCGGATGAAGTTTTCTGCAAAACCACAAGATGTGCATGCAAATGGTGCTTTTGGCAGAACGCGCACGTGGATTTCTACCAAACGACGTGCTAAGCATGCCGATACTGCTCTTTTTAGCCCCCGCGCACGGATTTGTGCGAAAACGCGTTTTAAGCATGCACATGCATCTTTTGGTAGACGCGGATGAAGTTTTCTGCAAAACCACAAGATGTGCATGCAAATGGTGCTTTTTGCAGAACGCGCACGTGGATTTCTACCAAACGACGTGCTAAGCATGCCGATGCTGCTCTTTTTAGCACCCGCGCACGGATTTGTGCGAAAACGCGTTTTAAGCATGCACATGCATCTTTTGGTAGACGCGGATGAAGTTTTCTGCAAAACCAGAAGATGTGCATCCAAATGGTGCTTTTGGCAGAACGCGCACGTGGATTTCTACCAAACGACGTGCTAAGCATGCCGATGCTGCTCTTTTTAGCACCCGCGCACGGATTTGTGCGAAAACGCGTTTTAAGCATGCACATGCATCTTTTGGTAGACGCGGATGAAGTTTTCTGCAAAACCACAAGATGTGCATGCAAATGGTGCTTTTGGCAGAACGCGCACGTGGATTTCTACCAAACGACGTGCTAAGCATGCCGATGCTGCTCTTTTTAGCACCCGCGCACGCATTTGTGCGAAAACGCGTTTTAAGCATGTACATGCATCTTTTGGTAGACGCGGATGAAGTTTTCTGCAAAACCACAAGATGTGCATGCAAATGGTGCTTTTGGCAGAACGCGCACGTGGATTTCTACCAAACGACGTGCTAAGCATGCCGATGCTGCTCTTTTTAGCCCTCCGCACACATTTGTGCGAAAACGCGTTTTAAGCATGCACATGCATCTTTTGGTAGACGCGGATGAAGTTTTCTGCAAAACCACAAGACGTGCATACAAATGGTGCTTTTTGCAGAACGCGCACGTGGATTTCTACCAAACGACGTGCTAAACATGCCGATGCTGCTCTTTTTCGCACCCGCGCACGCATTTGTGCGAAAACGCCTTTTAAGCATGCACATCCATCTTTTGGTAGACGCGTATGAAGTTTTCTGCAAAACCACAAGATGTGCATGCAAATGGTGCTTTTTGCAGAACGCGCACGTGGATTTCTACCAAACGACGTGCTAAGCATGCCGATGCTGCTCTTTTTAGCACCCGCGCACGGATTTGTGCGAAAACGCGTTTTAAGCATGCACATGCATCTTTTGGTAGACGCGGATGAAGTTTTCTGCAAAACCACAAGATGTGCATGCAAATGGTGCTTTTGGCAGAACGCGCACGTGGATTTCTACCAAACGACGTGCTAAGCATGCCGATGCTGCTCTTTTTAGCACCCGCGCACGCATTTGTGCGAAAACGCGTTTTAAGCATGCACATGCATCTTTTGGTAGACGCGGATGAAGTTTTCTGCAAAACCGCAAGATATGCATGCAAATGGTGCTTTTGGCAGAACGCGCACGTGGATTTCTACCAAACGACGTGCTAAGCATGCCGATGCTGCTCTTTTTAGCACCCGCGCACGGATTTGTGCAAAAACCCGTTTTAAGCATGCACATGCATCTTTTGGTAGACGCGGATGAAGTTTTCTGCAAAACCACAATATGTGCATGCAAATGGTGCTTTTGGCAGAACGCGCACGTGGATTTCTACCAAACGACGTGCTAAGCATGCCGATGCTGCTCTTTTTAGCACCCGCGCACGGATTTGTGCGAAAACGCGTTTTAAGCATGCACATGCATCTTTTGGTAGACACGGATGAAGTTTTCTGCAAAACCACAAGATGTGCATGCAAATGGTGCTTTTGGCAGAACGCGCACGTGGATTTCTACCAAACGACGTGCTAAGCATGCCGATGCTGCTCTTTTTAGCACCCGCGCACGCATTTGTGCGAAAACGCGTTTTAAGCATGCACATGCATCTTTTGGTAGACGCGGATGAAGTTTTCTGCAAAACCACAAGATGTGCATGCAAATGGTGCTTTTTGCAGAACGCGCACGTGGATTTCTACCAGACGACGTGCTAAGCATGCCGATGCTGCTCTTTTTAGCACCCGCGCACGGATTTGTGCGAAAACGCGTTTTAAGCATGCACATGCATCTTTTGGTAGACGCGGATGAAGTTTTCTGCAAAACCAGAAGATGTGCATGCAAATGGTGCTTTTGGCAGAACGCGCACGTGGATTTCTACCAAACGACGTGCTAAGCATGCCGATGCTGCTCTTTTTAGCACCCGCGCACGGATTTGTGCGAAAACGCGTTTTAAGCATGCACATGCATCTTTTGGTAGACGCGGATGAAGTTTTCTGCAAAAGCACAAGATGTGCATGCAAATGGTGCTTTTGGCAGAACGCGCACGTGGATTTCTACCAAACGACGTGCTAAGCATGCCGATGCTGCTCTTTTTAGCACCCGCGCACGGATTTGTGCGAAAACGCGTTTTAAGCATGCACCTGCATCTTTTGGTAGACGCGGATGAAGTTTTCTGCAAAACCACAAGATGTGCATGCAAATGGTGCTTTTGGCAGAACGCGCACGTGGATTTCTACCAAACGACGTGCTAAGCATGCCGATGCTGCTCTTTTTAGCACCCGCGCACGGATTTGTGCGAAAACGCGTTTTAAGCATGCACATGCATCTTTTGGTAGACGCGGATGAAGTTTTCTGCAAAACCACAAGATGTGCATGCAAATGGTGCTTTTGGCAGAACGCGCACGTGTATTTCTACCAAACGACGTGCTAAGCATGCCGATGCTGCTCTTTTTAGCACCCGCGCACGGATTTGTGCGAAAACACGTTGTAAGCATGCACATGCATCTTTTGGTAGACGCGGATGAAGTTTTCTGCAAAACCACAAGATGTGCATGCAAATGGTGCTTTTGGCAGAACGCGCACGTGGATTTCTACCAAACGACGTGCTAAGCATGCCGATGCTGCTCTTTTTAGCACCCGCGCACGGATTTGTGCGAAAACGCGTTTTAAGCATGCACATGCATCTTTTGGTAGACGCGGATGAAGTTTTCTGCAAAACCACAAGATGTGCTAGCAAATGGTGCTTTTGGCAGAACGCGCACGTGGATTTCTACCAAACGACGTGCTAAGCATGCCGATGCTGCTCTTCTTAGCACCCGCGCACGCATTTGTGCGAAAACGCGTTTTAAGCATGCACATGCATCTTTTGGTAGACGCGGATGAAGTTTTCTGCAAAAGCACAAGATGTGCATGCAAATGGTGCTTTTGGCAGAACGCGCACGTGGATTTCTACCAAACGACGTGCTAAGCATGCCGATGCTGCTCTTTTTAGCACCCGCACACGCATTTGTGCGAAAACGCGTTTTAAGCATGCACATGCATCTTTTGGTAGACGCGGATGAAGTTTTCTGCAAAACCACAAGATGTGCATGCAAATGGTGCTTTTTACAGAACGCGCACGTGGATTTCTACCAAACGACGTGCTAAGCATGCCGATGCTGCTCTTTTTCGCACCCGCGCACGCATTTGTGCGAAAACGCGTTTTAAGCATGCACATGCATCTTTTGGTAGACGCGTATGAAGTTTTCTGCAAAACCACAAGATGTGCATGCAAATGGTGCTTTTTGCAGAACGCGCACGTGGATTTCTACCAAACGACGTGCTAGGCATGCCGATGCTGCTCTTTTTAGCACCCGCGCACGGATTTGTGCCGAAACGCGTTTTAAGCATGCACATGCATCTTTTGGTAGACGCGTATGAAGTTTTCTGCAAAACCACAAGATGTGAATGCAAATGGTGCTTTTTGCAGAACGCGCACGTGGATTTCTACCAAACGACGTGCTAGGCATGCCGATGCTGCTCTTTTTAGCACCCGCGCAAGGATTTGTGCGAAAACGCGTTTTAAGCATGCACATGCATCTTTGGTAGACGCGGATGAAGTTTTCTGCAAAACCACAAGATGTGCATGCAAATGGTGCTTTTTGCAGAACGCGCACGTGGATTTCTACCAGACGACGTGCTAAGCATGCCGATGCTGCTCTTTTTAGCACCCGCGCACGGATTTGTGCGAAAACGCGTTTTAAGCATGCACATGCATCTTTTGGTAGACGCGGATGAAGTTTTCTGCAAAACCACAAGATGTGCATGCAAATGGTGCTTTTGGCAGAACGCGCACGTGGATTTCTACCAAACGACGTGCTAAGCATGCCGATGCTGCTCTTTTTAGCACCCGCGCACGGATTTGTGCGAAAACGCGTTTTAAGCATGCACATGCATCTTTTGGTAGACGCGGATGAAGTTTTCTGCAAAACCAGAAGATGTGCATGCAAATGGTGCTTTTGGCAGAACGCGCACGTGGATTTCTACCAAACGACGTGCTAAGCATGCCGATGCTGCTCTTTTTAGCACCCGCGCACGGATTTGTGCGAAAACGCGTTTTAAGCATGCACATGCATCTTTTGGTAGACGCGGATGAAGTTTTCTGCAAAAGCACAAGATGTGCATGCAAATGGTGCTTTTGGCAGAACGCGCACGTGGATTTCTACCAAACGACGTGCTAAGCATGCCGATGCTGCTCTTTTTAGCACCCGCGCACGGATTTGTGCGAAAACGCGTTTTAAGCATGCACCTGCATCTTTTGGTAGACGCGGATGAAGTTTTCTGCAAAACCACAAGATGTGCATGCAAATGGTGCTTTTGGCAGAACGCGCACGTGGATTTCTACCAAACGACGTGCTAAGCATGCCGATGCTGCTCTTTTTAGCACCCGCGCACGGATTTGTGCGAAAACGCGTTTTAAGCATGCACATGCATCTTTTGGTAGACGCGGATGAAGTTTTCTGCAAAACCACAAGATGTGCATGCAAATGGTGCTTTTGGCAGAACGCGCACGTGGATTTCTACCAAACGACGTGCTAAGCATGCCGATGCTGCTCTTTTTAGCACCCGCGCACGGATTTGTGCGAAAACGCGTTGTAAGCATGCACATGCATCTTTTGGTAGACGCGGATGAAGTTTTCTGCAAAACCACAAGATGTGCATGCAAATGGTGCTTTTGGCAGAACGCGCACGTGGATTTCTACCAAACGACGTGCTAAGCATGCCGATGCTGCTCTTTTTAGCACCCGCGCACGGATTTGTGCGAAAACGCGTTTTAAGCATGCACATGCATCTTTTGGTAGACGCGGATGAAGTTTTCTGCAAAACCACAAGATGTGCATGCAAATGGTGCTTTTGGCAGAACGCGCACGTGGATTTCTACCAAACGACGTGCTAAGCATGCCGATGCTGCTCTTTTTCGCACCCGCGCACGCATTTGTGCGAAAACGCGTTTTAGGCATGCACATGCATCTTTTGGTAGACGCGTATGAAGTTTTCTGCAAAACCACAAGATGTGCATGCAAATGGTGCTTTTTGCAGAACGCGCACGTGGATTTCTACCAAACGACGTGCTAGGCATGCCGATGCTGCTCTTTTTAGCACCCGCGCACGGATTTGTGCGAAAACGCGTTTTAAGCATGCACATGCATCTTTTGGTAGACGCGTATGAAGTTTTCTGCAAAACCACAAGATGTGAATGCAAATGGTGCTTTTTGCAGAACGCGCACGTGGATTTCTACCAAACGACGTGCTAGGCATGCCGATGCTGCTCTTTTTAGCACCCGCGCACGGATTTGTGCGAAAACGCGTTTTAAGCATGCACATGCATCTTTTGGTAGACGCGGATGAAGTTTTCTGCAAAACCACAAGATGTGCATGCAAATGGTGCTTTTGGCAGAACGCGCACGTGTATTTCTACCAAACGACGTGCTAAGCATGCCGATGCTGCTCTTTTTAGCACCCGCGCACGCATTTGTGCGAAAACGCGTTTTAAGCATGCACATGCATCTTTTGGTAGACGCGGATGAAGTTTTCTACAAAACCACAAGATGTGCATGCAAATGGTGCTTTTGGCAGAACTCGCACGTGGATTTCTACCAAACGACGTGCTAAGCATGCCGATGCTGCTCTTTTTAGCACCCGCGCACGGATTTGTGCGAAAACGCGTTTTAAGCATGCACCTGCATCTTTTGGTAGACGCGGATGAAGTTTTCTGCAAAACCACAAGATGTGCATGCAAATGGTGCTTTTGGCAGAACGCGCACGTGGATTTCTACCAAACGACGTGCTAAGCATGCCGATGCTGCTCTTTTTAGCACCCGCGCACGGATTTGTGCGAAAACGCGTTTTAAGCATGCACATGCATCTTTTGGTAGACGCGGATGAAGTTTTCTGCAAAACCACAAGATGTGCATGCAAATGGTGCTTTTGGCAGAACGCGCACGTGGATTTCTACCAAACGACGTGCTAAGCATGCCGATGCTGCTCTTTTTAGCACCCGCGCACGGATTTGTGCGAAAACGCGTTTTAAGCATGCACATGCATCTTTTGGTAGACGCGGATGAAGTTTTCTGCAAAACCACAAGATGTGCATGCAAATGGTGCTTTTGGCAGAACGCGCACGTGGATTTCTACCAAACGACGTGCTAAGCATGCCGATGCTGCTCTTTTTAGCACCCGCGCACGGATTTGTGCGAAAACGCGTTTTAAGCATGCACATGCATCTTTTGGTAGACGCGGATGAAGTTTTCTGCAAAACCACAAGATGTGCATGCAAATGGTGCTTTTGGCAGAACGCGCACGTGGATTTCTACCAAACGACGTGCTAAGCATGCCGATGCTGCTCTTTTTAGCACCCGCGCACGGATTTGTGCGAAAACGCGTTTTAAGCATGCACATGCATCTTTTGGTAGACGCGGATGAAGTTTTCTGCAAAACCACAAGATGTGGATGCAAATGGTGCTTTTGGCAGAACGCGCACGTGGATTTCTACCAAACGACGTGCTAAGCATGCCGATGCTGCTCTTTTTAGCACCCGCGCACGGATTTGTGCGAAAACGCGTTTTAAGCATGCACATGCATCTTTTGGTAGACGCGGATGAAGTTTTCTGCAAAACCAGAAGATGTGCATGCAAATGGTGCTTTTGGCAGAGCGCGCACGTGGATTTCTACCAAACGACGTGCTAAGCATGCCGATGCTGCTCTTTTTAGCACCCGCGCACGGATTTGTGCGAAAACGCGTTTTAAGCATGCACATGCATCTTTTGGTAGACGCGGATGAAGTTTTCTGCAAAACCACAAGATGTGCATGCAAATGGTGCTTTTGGCAGAACGCGCACGTGAATTTCTACCAAACGACGTGCTAAGCATGCCGATGCTGCTCTTTTTAGCACCCGCGCACGGATTTGTGCGAAAACGCGTTTTAAGCATGCACATGCATCTTTTGGTAGACGCGGATGAAGTTTTCTGCAAAACCACAAGATGTGCATGCAAATGGTGCTTTTGGCAGAACGCGCACGTGGATTTCTACCAAACGACGTGCTAAGCATGCCGATGCTGCTCTTTTTAGCACCCGCGCACGGATTTGTGCGAAAACGCGTTTTAAGCATGCACATGCATCTTTTGGTAGACGCGGATGAAGTTTTCTGCAAAACCACAAGATGTGCATGCAAATGGTGCTTTTGGCAGAACGCGCACGTGGATTTCTACCAAACGACGTGCTAAGCATGCCGATGCTGCTCTTTTTAGCACCCGCGCACGGATTTGTGCGAAAACGCGTTTTAAGCATGCACATGCATCTTTTGGTAGACGCGGATGAAGTTTTCTGCAAAACCACAAGATGTGCATGCAAATGGTGCTTTTGGAAGAACGCGCACGTGGATTTCTACCAAACGACGTGCTAAGCATGCCGATGCTGCTCGTTTTAGCACCCGCGCACGGATTTGTGCGAAAACGCGTTTTAAGCATGCACATGCATCTTTTGGTAGACGCGGATGAAGTTTTCTGCAAAACCACAAGATGTGCATGCAAATGGTGCTTTTGGCAGAACGCGCACGTGGATTTCTACCAAACGACGCGCTAAGCATGCCGATGCTGCTCTTTTTAGCACCCGCGCACGGATTTGTGCGAAAACGCGTTTTAAGCATGCACATGCATCTTTTGGTAGACGCGGATGAAGTTTTCTGCAAAACCACAAGATGTGCATGCAAATGGTGCTTTTGGCAGAACGCGCACGTGGATTTCTACCAAACGACGTGCTAAGCATGCCGATGCTGCTCTTTTTAGCACCCGCGCACGCATTTGTGCGAAAACGCGTTTTAAGCATGCACATGCATCTTTTGGTAGACGCGGATGAAGTTTTCTGCAAAACCACAAGATGTGCATGCAAATGGTGCTTTTTGCAGAACGCGCACGTGGATTTCTACCAAACGACGTGCTAAGCATGCCGATGCTGCTCTTTTTCGCACCCGCGCACGGATTTGTGCGAAAACGCGTTTTAAGCATGCACATGCATCTTTTGGTAGACGCGGATGAAGTTTTCTGCAAAACCACAAGATGTGCATGCAAATGGTGCTTTTGGCAGAACGCGCACGTGGATTTCTACCAAACGACGTGCTAAGCATGCCGATGCTGCTCTTTTTAGCACCCGCGCACGCATTTGTGCGAAAACGCGTTTTAAGCATGCACATGCATCTTTTGGTAGACGCGGATGAAGTTTTCTACAAAACCACAAGATGTGCATGCAAATGGTGCTTTTGGCAGAACGCGCACGTGGATTTCTACCAAACGACGTGCTAAGCATGCCGATGCTGCTCTTTTTAGAACCCGCGCACGGATTTGTGCGAAAACGCGTTTTAAGCATGCACCTGCATCTTTTGGTAGACGCGGATGAAGTTTTCTGCAAAACCACAAGATGTGCATGCAAATGGTGCTTTTGGCAGAACGCGCACGTGGATTTCTACCAAACGACGTGCTAAGCATGCCGATGCTGCTCTTTTTAGCACCCGCGCACGGATTTGTGCGAAAACGCGTTTTAAGCATGCACATGCATCTTTTGGTAGACGCGGATGAAGTTTTCTGCAAAACCACAAGATGTGCATGCAAATGGTGCTTTTGGCAGAACGCGCACGTGGATTTCTACCAAACGACGTGCTAAGCATGCCGATGCTGCTCTTTTTAGCACCCGCGCACGGATTTGTGCGAAAACGCGTTTTAAGCATGCACATGCATCTTTTGGTAGACGCGGATGAAGTTTTCTGCAAAACCACAAGATGTGCATGCAAATGGTGCTTTTGGCAGAACGCGCACGTGGATTTCTACCAAACGACGTGCTAAGCATGCCGATGCTGCTCTTTTTAGCACCCGCGCACGGATTTGTGCGAAAACGCGTTTTAAGCATGCACATGCATCTTTTGGTAGACGCGGATGAAGTTTTCTGCAAAACCACAAGATGTGCATGCAAATGGTGCTTTTGGCAGAACGCGCACGTGGATTTCTACCAAACGACGTGCTAAGCATGCCGATGCTGCTCTTTTTAGCACCCGCGCACGGATTTGTGCGAAAACGCGTTTTAAGCATGCACATGCATCTTTTGGTAGACGCGGATGAAGTTTTCTGCAAAACCACAAGATGTGCATGCAAATGGTGCTTTTGGCAGAACGCGCACGTGGATTTCTACCAAACGACGTGCTAAGCATGCCGATGCTGCTCTTTTTAGCACCCGCGCACGGATTTGTGCGAAAACGCGTTTTAAGCATGCACATGCATCTTTTGGTAGACGCGGATGAAGTTTTCTGCAAAACCAGAAGATGTGCATGCAAATGGTGCTTTTGGCAGAACGCGCACGTGGATTTCTACCAAACGACGTGCTAAGCATGCCGATGCTGCTCTTTTTAGCACCCGCGCACGGATTTGTGCGAAAACGCGTTTTAAGCATGCACATGCATCTTTTGGTAGACGCGGATGAAGTTTTCTGCAAAACCACAAGATGTGCATGCAAATGGTGCTTTTGGCAGAACGCGCACGTGGATTTCTACCAAACGACGTGCTAAGCATGCCGATGCTGCTCTTTTTAGCACCCGCGCACGGATTTGTGCGAAAACGCGTTTTAAGCATGCACCTGCATCTTTTGGTAGACGCGGATGAAGTTTTCTGCAAAACCACAAGATGTGCATGCAAATGGTGCTTTTGGCAGAACGCGCACGTGGATTTCTACCAAACGACGTGCTAAGCATGCCGATGCTGCTCTTTTTAGCACCCGCGCACGGATTTGTGCGAAAACGCGTTTTAAGCATGCACATGCATCTTTTGGTAGACGCGGATGAAGTTTTCTGCAAAACCACAAGATGTGCATGCAAATGGTGCTTTTGGAAGAACGCGCACGTGGATTTCTACCAAACGACGTGCTAAGCATGCCGATGCTGCTCGTTTTAGCACCCGCGCACGGATTTGTGCGAAAACGCGTTTTAAGCATGCACATGCATCTTTTGGTAGACGCGGATGAAGTTTTCTGCAAAACCACAAGATGTGCATGCAAATGGTGCTTTTGGCAGAACGCGCACGTGGATTTCTACCAAACGACGCGCTAAGCATGCCGATGCTGCTCTTTTTAGCACCCGCGCACGGATTTGTGCGAAAACGCGTTTTAAGCATGCACATGCATCTTTTGGTAGACGCGGATGAAGTTTTCTGCAAAACCACAAGATGTGCATGCAAATGGTGCTTTTGGCAGAACGCGCACGTGGATTTCTACCAAACGACGTGCTAAGCATGCCGATGCTGCTCTTTTTAGCACCCGCGCACGCATTTGTGCGAAAACGCGTTTTAAGCATGCACATGCATCTTTTGGTAGACGCGGATGAAGTTTTCTGCAAAACCACAAGATGTGCATGCAAATAGTGCTTTTTGCAGAACGCGCACGTGGATTTCTACCAAACGACGTGCTAAGCATGCCGATGCTGCTCTTTTTCGCACCCGCGCACGCATTTGGCGAAAACGCGTTTTAAGCATGCACATGCATCTTTTGGTAGACGCGTATGAAGTTTTCTGCAAAACCACAAGATGTGCATGCAAATGGTGCTTTTTGCAGAACGCACACGTGGATTTCTACCAAACGACGTGCTAGGCATGCCGATGCTGCCCTTTTTAGCACCCGCGCACGGATTTGTGCGAAAACGCGTTTTAAGCATGCACATGCATCTTTTGGTAGACGCGTATGAAGGTTTCTGCAAAACCACAAGATGTGCATGCAAATGGTGCTTTTTGCAGAACGCGCACGTGGATTTCTACCAAACGACGTGCTAGGCATGCCGATGCTGCTCTTTTTAGCACCCGCGCACGGATTTGTGCGAAAACGCGTTTTAAGCATGCACATGCATCTTTTGGTAGACGCGGATGAAGTTTTCTGCAAAACCACAAGATGTGCATGCAAATGGTGCTTTTGGCAGAACGCGCACGTGGATTTCTACCAAACGACGTGCTAAGCATGCCGATGCTGCTCTTTTTAGCACCCGCGCACGCATTTGTGCGAAAACGCGTTTTAAGCATGCACATGCATCTTTTGGTAGACGCGGATGAAGTTTTCTGCAAAACCACAAGATGTGCATGCAAATGGTGCTTTTGGCAGAACGCGCACGTGAATTTCTACCAAACGACGTGCTAAGCATGCCGATGCTGCTCTTTTTAGCACCCGCGCACGGATTTGTGCGAAAACGCGTTTTAAGCATGCACATGCATCTTTTGGTAGACGCGGATGAAGTTTTCTGCAAAAGCACAAGATGTGCATGCAAATGGTGCTTTTGGCAGAACGCGCACGTGGATTTCTACCAAACGACGTGCTAAGCATGCCGATGCTGCTCTTTTTAGCACCCGCGCACGGATTTGTGCGAAAACGCGTTTTAAGCATGCACATGCATCTTTTGGTAGACGCGGATGAAGTTTTCTGCAAAACCACAAGATGTGCATGCAAATGGTGCTTTTGGCAGAACGCGCACGTGGATTTCTACCAAACGACGTGCTAAGCATGCCGATGCTGCTCTTTTTAGCACCCGCGCACGGATTTGTGCGAAAACGCCTTTTAAGCATGCACATGCATCTTTTGGTAGACGCGGATGAAGTTTTCTGCAAAACCACAAGATGTGCATGCAAATGGTGCTTTTGGCAGAACGCGCACGTGGATTTCTACCAAACGACGTGCTAAGCATGCCGATGCTGCTCTTTTTAGCACCCGCGCACGGATTTGTGCGAAAACGCGTTTTAAGCATGCACATGCATCTTTTGGTAGACGCGGATGAAGTTTTCTGCAAAACCACAAGATGTGCATGCAAATGGTGCTTTTGGCAGAACGCGCACGTGGATTTCTACCAAACGACGTGCTAAGCATGCCGATGCTGCTCTTTTTAGCACCCGCGCACGGATTTGTGCGAAAACGCGTTTTAAGCATGCACATGCATCTTTTGGTAGACGCGGATGAAGTTTTCTGCAAAACCAGAAGATGTGCATGCAAATGGTGCTTTTGGCAGAACGCGCACGTGGATTTCTACCAAACGACGTGCTAAGCATGCCGATGCTGCTCTTTTTAGCACCCGCGCACGGATTTGTGCGAAAACGCGTTTTAAGCATGCACCTGCATCTTTTGGTAGACGCGGATGAAGTTTTCTGCAAAACCACAAGATGTGCATGCAAATGGTGCTTTTGGCAGAACGCGCACGTGGATTTCTACCAAACGACGTGCTAAGCATGCCGATGCTGCTCATTTTAGCACCCGCGCACGGATTTGTGCGAAAACGCGTTTTAAGCATGCACATGCATCTTTTGGTAGACGCGGATGAAGTTTTCTGCAAAACCACAAGATGTGCATGCAAATGGTGCTTTTGGAAGAACGCGCACGTGGATTTCTACCAAACGACGTGCTAAGCATGCCGATGCTGCTCGTTTTAGCACCCGCGCACGGATTTGTGCGAAAACGCGTTTTAAGCATGCACATGCATCTTTTGGTAGACGCGGATGAAGTTTTCTGCAAAACCACAAGATGTGCATGCAAATGGTGCTTTTGGCAGAACGCGCACGTGGATTTCTACCAAACGACGCGCTAAGCATGCCGATGCTGCTCTTTTTAGCACCCGCGCACGGATTTGTGCGAAAACGCGTTTTAAGCATGCACATGCATCTTTTGGTAGACGCGGATGAAGTTTTCTGCAAAACCACAAGATGTGCATGCAAATGGTGCTTTTGGCAGAACGCGCACGTGGATTTCTACCAAACGACGTGCTAAGCATGCCGATGCTGCTCTTTTTAGCACCCGCGCACGCATTTGTGCGAAAACGCGTTTTAAGCATGCACATGCATCTTTTGGTAGACGCGGATGAAGTTTTCTGCAAAACCACAAGATGTGCATGCAAATGGTGCCTTTTGCAGAACGCGCACGTGGATTTCTACCAAACGACGTGCTAAGCATGCCGATGCTGCTCTTTTTCGCACCCGCGCACGCATTTGTGCGAAAACGCGTTTTAAGCATGCACATGCATCTTTTGGTAGACGCGTATGAAGTTTTCTGCAAAACCACAAGATGTGCATGCAAATGGTGCTTTTTGCAGAACGCACACGTGGATTTCTACCAAACGACGTGCTAGGCATGCCGATGCTGCCCTTTTTAGCACCCGCGCACGGATTTGTGCGAAAACGCGTTTTAAGCATGCACATGCATCTTTTGGTAGACGCGTATGAAGGTTTCTGCAAAACCACAAGATGTGCATGCAAATGGTGCTTTTTGCAGAACGCGCACGTGGATTTCTACCAAACGACGTGCTAGGCATGCCGATGCTGCTCTTTTTAGCACCCGCGCACGGATTTGTGCGAAAACGCGTTTTAAGCATGCACATGCATCTTTTGGTAGACGCGGATGAAGTTTTCTGCAAAACCACAAGATGTGCATGCAAATGGTGCTTTTGGCAGAACGCGCACGTGGATTTCTACCAAACGACGTGCTAAGCATGCCGATGCTGCTCTTTTTAGCACCCGCGCACGGATTTGTGCGAAAACGCGTTTTAAGCATGCACCTGCATCTTTTGGTAGACGCGGATGAAGTTTTCTGCAAAACCACAAGATGTGCATGCAAATGGTGCTTTTGGCAGAACGCGCACGTGGATTTCTACCAAACGACGTGCTAAGCATGCCGATGCTGCTCTTTTTAGCACCCGCGCACGGATTTGTGCGAAAACGCGTTTTAAGCATGCACATGCATCTTTTGGTAGACGCGGATGAAGTTTTCTGCAAAACCACAAGATGTGCATGCAAATGGTGCTTTTGGCAGAACGCGCACATGGATTTCTACCAAACGACGTGCTAAGCATGCCGATGCTGCTCTTTTTAGCACCCGCGCACGCATTTGTGCGAAAACGCGTTTTAAGCATGCACATGCATCTTTTGGTAGACGCGGATGAAGTTTTCTGCAAAACCACAAGATGTGCATGCAAATGGTGCTTTTTGCAGAACGCGCACGTGGATTTCTACCAAACGACGTGCTAAGCATGCCGATGCTGCTCCTTTTAGCACCCGCGCACGCATTTGTGCGAAAACGCGTTTTAAGCATGCACATGCATCTTTTGGTAGACGCGGATGAAGTTTTCTGCAAAACCACAACATGTGCATGCAAATGGTGCTTTTTGCAGAACGCGCACGTGGATTTCTAGCAAACGACGTGCTAAGCATGCCGATGCTGCTCTTTTTAGCACCCGCGCACGGATTTGTGCGAAAACGCGTTTTAAGCATGCACATGCATCTTTTGGTAGACGCGGAAAGTTTTCTGCAAAACCACAAAATGTGCATGCAAATGGTGCTTTTGGCAGAACGCGCACGTGGATTTCTACCAAACGACGTGCTAAGCATGCCGATGCTGCTCTTTTTAGCACCCGCGCACGCATTTGTGCGAAAACGCGTTTTAAGCATGCACATGCATCTTTTGGTAGACGCGGATGAAGTGTTCTGCAAAACCACAAGATGTGCGTGCAAATGGTGCTTTTGGCAGAACGCGCACGTGGATTTCTACCAAACGACGTGCTAAGCATGCCGATGCTGCTCTTTTTAGCACCCGCGCACGGATTTGTGCGAAAACGCGTTTTAAGCATCCACATGCATCTTTTGGTAGACGCGGATGAAGTTTTCTGCAAAACCACAAGATGTGCATGCAAATGGTGCTTTTGGCAGAACGCGCACGTGGATTTCTACCAAACGACGTGCTAAGCATGCCGATGCTGCTCTTTTTAGCACCCGCGCACGCATTTGTGCGAAAACGCGTTTTAAGCATGCACATGCATCTTTTGATAGACGCGGATGAAGTTTTCTGCAAAACCACAAGATGTGCATGCAAATGGTGCTTTTGGCAGAACGCGCACGTGGATTTCTACCAAACGACGTGCTAAGCATGCCGATGCTGCTCTTTTTAGCACCCGCGCACGGATTTGTGCGAAAACGCGTTTTAAGCATGCACATGCATCTTTTGGTAGACGCGGATGAAGTTTTCTGCAAAACCACAAGATGTGCATGCAAATGGTGCTTTTGGCAGAACGCGCACGTGGATTTCTACCAAACGACGTGCTAAGCATGCCGATGCTGCTCTTTTTAGCACCCGCGCACGCATTTGTGCGAAAACGCGTTTTAAGCATGCACATGCATCTTTTGGTAGACGCGGATGAAGTTTTCTGCAAAACCACAAGATGTGCATGCAAATGGTGCTTTTGGCAGAACGCGCACGTGGATTTCTACCAAACGACGTGCTAAGCATGCCGATGCTGCTCTTTTTAGCACCCGCGCACGGATTTGTGCGAAAACGCGTTTTAAGCATCCACATGCATCTTTTGGTAGACGCGGATGAAGTGTTCTGCAAAACCTCAAGATGTGCATGCAAATGGTGCTTTTGGCAGAACGCGCACGTGGATTTCTACCAAACGACGTGCTAAGCATGCCGATGCTGCTCTTTTTAGCACCCGCGCACGGATTTGTGCGAAAACGCGTTTTAAGCATGCACATGCATCTTTTGGTAGACGCGGATGAAGTTTTCTGCAAAACCACAAGATGTGCATGCAAATGGTGCTTTTGGCAGAACGCGCACGTGGATTTCTACCAAACGACGTGCTAAGCATGCCGATGCTGCTCTTTTTAGCACCCGCGCACGCATTTGTGCGAAAACGCGTTTTAAGCATGCACATGCATCTTTTGGTAGACGCGGATGAAGTTTTCTGCAAAACCACAAGATGTGCATGCAAATGGTGCTTTTGGCAGAACGCGCACGTGGATTTCTACCAAACGACGTGCTAAGCATGCCGATGCTGCTCTTTTTAGCACCCGCGCACGGATTTGTGCGAAAACGCGTTTTAAGCATCCACATGCATCTTTTGGTAGACGCGGATGAAGTTTTCTGCAAAACCACAAGATGTGCATGCAAATGGTGCTTTTGGCAGAACGCGCACGTGGATTTCTACCAAACGACGTGCTAAGCATGCCGATGCTGCTCTTTTTAGCACCCGCGCACGCATTTGTGCGAAAACGCGTTTTAAGCATGCACATGCATCTTTTGATAGACGCGGATGAAGTTTTCTGCAAAACCACAAGATGTGCATGCAAATGGTGCTTTTGGCAGAACGCGCACGTGGATTTCTACCAAACGACGTGCTAAGCATGCCGATGCTGCTCTTTTTAGCACCCGCGCACGGATTTGTGCGAAAACGCGTTTTAAGCATGCACATGCATCTTTTGGTAGACGCGGATGAAGTTTTCTGCAAAACCACAAGATGTGCATGCAAATGGTGCTTTTGGCAGAACGCGCACGTGGATTTCTACCAAACGACGTGCTAAGCATGCCGATGCTGCTCTTTTTAGCACCCGCGCACGGATTTGTGCGAAAACGCGTTTTAAGCATGCACATGCATCTTTTGGTAGACGCGGATGAAGTTTTCTGCAAAACCACAAGATGTGCATGCAAATGGTGCTTTTGGCAGAACGCGCACGTGGATTTCTACCAAACGACGTGCTAAGCATGCCGATGCTGCTCTTTTTAGCACCCGCGCACGGATTTGTGCGAAAACGCGTTTTAAGCATGCACCTGCATCTTTTGGTAGACGCGGATGAAGTTTTCTGCAAAACCACAAGATGTGCATGCAAATGGTGCTTTTGGCAGAACGCGCACGTGGATTTCTACCAAACGACGTGCTAAGCATGCCGATGCTGCTCTTTTTAGCACCCGCGCACGGATTTGTGCGAAAACGCGTTTTAAGCATGCACATGCATCTTTTGGTAGACGCGGATGAAGTTTTCTGCAAAACCACAAGATTTGCATGCAAATGGTGCTTTTGGCAGAACGCGCACATGGATTTCTACCAAACGACGTGCTAAGCATGCCGATGCTGCTCTTTTTAGCACCCGCGCACGCATTTGTGCGAAAACGCGTTTTAAGCATGCACATGCATCTTTTGGTAGACGCGGATGAAGTTTTCTGCAAAACCACAAGATGTGCATGCAAATGGTGCTTTTTGCAGAACGCGCACGTGGATTTCTACCAAACGACGTGCTAAGCATGCCGATGCTGCTCCTTTTAGCACCCGCGCACGCATTTGTGCGAAAACGCGTTTTAAGCATGCACATGCATCTTTTGGTAGACGCGGATGAAGTTTTCTGCAAAACCACAACATGTGCATGCAAATGGTGCTTTTTGCAGAACGCGCACGTGGATTTCTACCAAACGACGTGCTAAGCATGCCGATGCTGCTCTTTTTAGCACCCGCGCACGGATTTGTGCGAAAACGCGTTTTAAGCATGCACATGCATCTTTTGGTAGACGCGGAAAGTTTTCTGCAAAACCACAAAATGTGCATGCAAATGGTGCTTTTGGCAGAACGCGCACGTGGATTTCTACCAAACGACCTGCTAAGCATGCCGATGCTGCTCTTTTTAGCACCCGCGCACGCATTTGTGCGAAAACGCGTTTTAAGCATGCACATGCATCTTTTGGTAGACGCGGATGAAGTTTTCTGCAAAACCACAAGATGTGCATGCAAATGGTGCTTTTGGCAGAACGCGCACGTGGATTTCTACCAAACGACGTGCTAAGCATGCCGATGCTGCTCTTTTTAGCACCCGCGCACGGATTTGTGCGAAAACGCGTTTTAAGCATGCACATGCATCTTTTGGTAGACGCGGATGAAGTGTTCTGCAAAACCACAAGATGTGCGTGCAAATGGTGCTTTTGGCAGAACGCGCACGTGGATTTCTACCAAACGACGTGCTAAGCATGCCGATGCTGCTCTTTTTAGCACCCGCGCACGGATTTGTGCGAAAACGCGTTTTAAGCATCCACATGCATCTTTTGGTAGACGCGGATGAAGTTTTCTGCAAAACCACAAGATGTGCATGCAAATGGTGCTTTTGGCAGAACGCGCACGTGGATTTCTACCAAACGACGTGCTAAGCATGCCGATGCTGCTCTTTTTAGCACCCGCGCACGCATTTGTGCGAAAACGCGTTTTAAGCATGCACATGCATCTTTTGATAGACGCGGATGAAGTTTTCTGCAAAACCACAAGATGTGCATGCAAATGGTGCTTTTGGCAGAACGCGCACGTGGATTTCTACCAAACGACGTGCTAAGCATGCCGATGCTGCTCTTTTTAGCACCCGCGCACGGATTTGTGCGAAAACGCGTTTTAAGCATGCACATGCATCTTTTGGTAGACGCGGATGAAGTTTTCTGCAAAACCACAAGATGTGCATGCAAATGGTGCTTTTGGCAGAACGCGCACGTGGATTTCTACCAAACGACGTGCTAAGCATGCCGATGCTGCTCTTTTTAGCACCCGCGCACGCATTTGTGCGAAAACGCGTTTTAAGCATGCACATGCATCTTTTGGTAGACGCGGATGAAGTTTTCTGCAAAACCACAAGATGTGCATGCAAATGGTGCTTTTGGCAGAACGCGCACGTGGATTTCTACCAAACGACGTGCTAAGCATGCCGATGCTGCTCTTTTTAGCACCCGCGCACGGATTTGTGCGAAAACGCGTTTTAAGCATCCACATGCATCTTTTGGTAGACGCGGATGAAGTGTTCTGCAAAACCTCAAGATGTGCATGCAAATGGTGCTTTTGGCAGAACGCGCACGTGGATTTCTACCAAACGACGTGCTAAGCATGCCGATGCTGCTCTTTTTAGCACCCGCGCACGGATTTGTGCGAAAACGCGTTTTAAGCATGCACATGCATCTTTTGGTAGACGCGGATGAAGTTTTCTGCAAAACCACAAGATGTGCATGCAAATGGTGCTTTTGGCAGAACGCGCACGTGGATTTCTACCAAACGACGTGCTAAGCATGCCGATGCTGCTCTTTTTAGCACCCGCGCACGCATTTGTGCGAAAACGCGTTTTAAGCATGCACATGCATCTTTTGGTAGACGCGGATGAAGTTTTCTGCAAAACCACAAGATGTGCATGCAAATGGTGCTTTTGGCAGAACGCGCACGTGGATTTCTACCAAACGACGTGCTAAGCATGCCGATGCTGCTCTTTTTAGCACCCGCGCACGGATTTGTGCGAAAACGCGTTTTAAGCATCCACATGCATCTTTTGGTAGACGCGGATGAAGTTTTCTGCAAAACCACAAGATGTGCATGCAAATGGTGCTTTTGGCAGAACGCGCACGTGGATTTCTACCAAACGACGTGCTAAGCATGCCGATGCTGCTCTTTTTAGCACCCGCGCACGCATTTGTGCGAAAACGCGTTTTAAGCATGCACATGCATCTTTTGATAGACGCGGATGAAGTTTTCTGCAAAACCACAAGATGTGCATGCAAATGGTGCTTTTGGCAGAACGCGCACGTGGATTTCTACCAAACGACGTGCTAAGCATGCCGATGCTGCTCTTTTTAGCACCCGCGCACGGATTTGTGCGAAAACGCGTTTTAAGCATGCACATCCATCTTTTGGTAGACGCGGATGAAGTTTTCTGCAAAACCACAAGATGTGCATGCAAATGGTGCTTTTGGCAGAACGCGCACGTGGATTTCTACCAAACGACGTGCTAAGCATGCCGATGCTGCTCTTTTTAGCACCCGCGCACGGATTTGTGCGAAAACGCGTTTTAAGCATGCACATGCATCTTTTGGTAGACGCGGATGAAGTTTTCTGCAAAACCACAAGATGTGCATGCAAATGGTGCTTTTGGCAGAACGCGCACGTGGATTTCTACCAAACGACGTGCTAAGCATGCCGATGCTGCTCTTTTTAGCACCCGCGCACGGATTTGTGCGAAAACGCGTTTTAAGCATCCACATGCATCTTTTGGTAGACGCGGATGAAGTTTTCTGCAAAACCACAAGATGTGCATGCAAATGGTGCTTTTGGCAGAACGCGCACGTGGATTTCTACCAAACGACGTGCTAAGCATGCCGATGCTGCTCTTTTTAGCACCCGCGCACGCATTTGTGCGAAAACGCGTTTTAAGCATGCACATGCATCTTTTGGTAGACGCGGATGAAGTTTTCTGCAAAACCACAACATGTGCATGCAAATGGTGCTTTTTGCAGAACGCGCACGTGGATTTCTACCAAACGACGTGCTAAGCATGCCGATGCTGCTCTTTTTAGCACCCGCGCACGGATTTCTGCGAAAACGCGTTTTAAGCATACACATGTATCTTTTGGTAGACGCGGAAAGTTTTCTGCAAAACCACAAAATGTGCATGCAAATGGTGCTTTTGGCAGAACGCGCACGTGGATTTCTACCAAACGACGTGCTAAGCATGCCGATGCTGCACTTTTTAGCACCCGCGCACGCATTTGTGCGAAAACGCGTTTTAAGCATGCACATGCATCTTTTGGTAGACGCGGATGAAGTTTTCTGCAAAAGCACAAGATGTGCATGCAAATGGTGCTTTTGGCAGAACGCGCACGTGGATTTCTACCAAACGACGTGCTAAGCATGCCGATGCTGCTCTTTTTAGCACCCGCGCACGGATTTGTGCGAAAACGCGTTTTAAGCATGCACATGCAACCTTTGGTAGACGCGGATGAAGTGTTCTGCAAAACCTCAAGATGTGCATGCAAATGGTGCTTTTGGTAGAACGCGCACGTGGATTTCTACCAAACGACGTGCTAAGCATGCCGATGCTGCTCTTTTTAGCACCCGCGCACGGATTTGTGCGAAAACGCGTTTTAAGCATGCACATGCATCTTTTGGTAGACGCGGATGAAGTTTTCTGCAAAACCACAAGATGTGCATGCAAATGGTGCTTTTGGCAGAACGCGCACGTGGATTTCTACCAAATGACGTGCTAAGCATGCCGATGCTGCTCTTTTTAGCACCCGCGCACGGATTTGTGCGAAAACGCGTTTTAAGCATGCACATGCATCTTTTGGTAGACGCGGATGAAGTTTTCTGCAAAACCACAAGATGTGCATGCAAATGGTGCTTTTGGCAGAACGCGCACGTGGATTTCTACCAAACGACGTGCTAAGCATGCCGATGCTGCTCTTTTTAGCACCCGCGCACGGATTTGTGCGAAAACGCGTTTTAAGCATGCACATGCATCTTTTGGTAGACGCGGATGAAGTTTTCTGCAAAACCACAAGATGTGCATGCAAATGGTGCTTTTGGCAGAACGCGCACGTGGATTTCTACCAAACGACGTGCTAAGCATGCCGATGCTGCTCTTTTTAGCACCCGCACACGGATTTGTGCGAAAACGCGTTTTAAGCATGCACATGCATCTTTTGGTAGACGCGGATGAAGTTTTCTGCAAAACCACAAGATGTGCATGCAAATGGTGCTTTTGGCAGAACGCGCACGTGGATTTCTACCAAACGACGTGCTAAGCATGCCGATGCTGCTCTTTTTAGCACCCGCGCACGCATTTGTGCGAAAACGCGTTTTAAGCATGCACATGCATCTTTTGGTAGACAAGGATGAAGTTTTCTGCAAAACCACAACATGTGCATGCAAATGGTGCTTTTTGCAGAACGCGCACGTGGATTTCTACCAAACGACGTGCTAAGCATGCCGATGCTGCTCTTTTTAGCACCCGCGCACGGAGTTGTGCGAAAACGCGTTTTAAGCATGCATATGCATCTTTTGGTAGACGCGGAAAGTTTTCTGCAAAACCACAAAATGTGCATGCAAATGGTGCTTTTGGCAGAACGCGCACGTGGATTTCTACCAAACGACGTGCTAAGCATGCCGATGCTGCTCTTTTTAGCACCCGCGCACGCATTTGTGCGAAAACGCGTTTTAAGCATGCACATGCATCTTTTGGTAGACGCGGATGAAGTTTTCTGCAAAACCACAAGATGTGCAATCAAATGGTGCTTTTGGCAGAACGCGCACGTGGATTTCTACCAAACGACGTGCTAAGCATGCCGATGCTGCTCTTTTTAGCACCCGCGCACGGATTTGTGCGAAAACGCGTTTTAAGTGCACATGCATCTTTTGGTAGACGCGGATGAAGTTTTCTGCAAAACCACAAGATGTGCATGCAAATGGTGCTTTTTGCAGAACGCGCACGTGGATTTCTACCAAACGACGTGCTAAGCATGCCGACGCTGCTCTTTTTAGCACCCGCGCACGCATTTGTGCGAAAACGCGTTTTAAGCATGCACATGCATCTTTTGGTAGACGCGGATGAAGTTTTCTGCAAAACCACAAGATGTGCATGCAAATGGTGCTTTTTGCAGAACGCGCACGTGGATTTCTACCAAACGACGTGCTAAGCTTGCCGATGCTGCTCTTTTTAGCACCCGCGCACGGATTTGTGCGAAAACGCGTTTTAAGCATGCACATGCATCTTTTGGTAGACGCGGATGAAGTTTTCTGCAAAACCACAAGATGTTCATGCAAATGGTGCTTTTGGCAGAACGCGCACGTGGATTTCTACCAAACGACGTGCTAAGCATGCCGATGCTGCTCTTTTTAGCACCCGCGCACGCATTTGTGCGAAAACGCGTTTTAAGCATGCACATGCATCTTTTGGTAGACGCGGATGAAGTTTTCTGCAAAACCACAAGATGTGCATGCAAATGGTGTTTTTTGCAGAACGCGCACGTGGATTTCTACCAAACGACGTGCTAAGCATGCCGATGCTGCTCTTTTTAGCACCCGCGCACGGATTTGTGCGAAAACGCGTTTTAAGTGCACATGCATCTTTTGGTAGACGCGGATGAAGTTTTCTGCAAAACCACAAGATGTGCATGCAAATGGTGCTTTTGGCAGAACGCGCACGTGGATTTCTACCAAACGACGTGCTAAGCATGCCGATGCTGCTCTTTTTAGCACCCGCGCACGCATTTGTGCGAAAACGCGTTTTAAGCATGCACATGCATCTTTTGGTAGACGCGGATGAAGTTTTCTGCAAAACCACAAGATGTGCATGCAAATGGTGCTTTTTGCAGAACGCGCACGTGGATTTCTACCAAACGACGTGCTAAGCATGCCGATGCTGCTCTTTTTAGCACCCGCGCACGCATTTGTGCGAAAACGCGTTTTAAGCATGCACATGCATCTTTTGGTAGACGCGGATGAAGTTTTCTGCAAAACCACAAGATGTGCATGCAAATGGTGCTTTTGGCAGAACGCGCACGTGGATTTCTACCAAACGACGTGCTAAGCATGCCGATGCTGCTCTTTTTAGCACCCGCGCACGGATTTGTGCGAAAACGCGTTTTAAGCATGCACATGCATCTTGTGGTAGACGCGGATGAAGTTTTCTGCAAAACCACAAGATGTGCATGCAAATGGTGCTTTTGGCAGAACGCGCACATGGATTTCTACCAAACGACGTGCTAAGCATGCCGATGCTGCTCTTTTTAGCACCCGCGCGCGCATTTGTGCGAAAACGCGTTTTAAGCATGCACACGCATCTTTTGGTAGACGCGGATGAAGTTTTCTGCAAAACCACAAGATGTGCATGCAAATGGTGCTTTTTGCAGAACGCGCACGTGGATTTCTACGAAACGACGTGCTAAGCATGCCGATGCTGCTCTTTTTAGCACCCGCGCACGGATTTGTGCGAAAACGCGTTTTAAGCATGCACATGCATCTTTTGGTAGACGCGGATGAAGTTTTCTGCAAAACCACAAGATGTGCATGCAAATGGTGCTTTTGGCAGAACGCGCACGTGGATTTCTACCAAACGACGTGCTAAGCATGCCGATGCTGCTCTTTTTAGCACCCGCGCGCGCATTTGTGCGAAAACGCGTTTTAAGCATGCACACGCATCTTTTGGTAGACGCGGATGAAGTTTTCTGCAAAACCACAAGATGTGCATGCAAATGGTGCTTTTTGCAGAACGCGCACGTGGATTTCTACGAAACGACGTGCTAAGCATGCCGATGCTGCTCTTTTTAGCACCCGCGCACGGATTTGTGCGAAAACGCGTTTTAAGCATGCACATGCATCTTTTGGTAGACGCGGATGAAGTTTTCTGCAAAACCACAAGATGTGCATGCAAATGGTGCTTTTGGCAGAACGCGCACGTGGATTTCTACCAAACGACGTGCTAAGCATGCCGATGCTGCTCTTTTTAGCACCCGCGCACGGATTTGTGCGAAAACGCGTTTTAAGCATGCACATGCATCTTTTGGTAGACGCGGATGAAGTTTTCTGCAAAACCACAAGATGTGCATGCAAATGGTGCTTTTGGCAGAACGCGCACGTGGATTTCTACCAAACGACGTGCTAAGCATGCCGATGCTGCTCTTTTTAGCACCCGCGCACGCATTTGTGCCAAAACGCGTTTTAAGCATGCACATGCATCTTTTGGTAGACGCGGATGAAGTTTTCTGCAAAACCACAAGATGTGCATGCAAATGGTGCTTTTTGCAGAACGCGCACGTGGATTTCTACCAAACGACGTGCTAAGCATGCCGATGCTGCTCTTTTTAGCACCCGCGCACGCATTTGTGCGAAAACGCGTTTTAAGCATGCACATGCATCTTTTGGTAGACGCGGATGAAGTTTTCTGCAAAACCACAAGATGTGCATGCAAATGGTGCTTTTGGCAGAACGCGCACGTGGATTTCTACCAAACGACGTGCTAAGCATGCCGATGCTGCTCCTTTTAGCACCCGCGCCCGCATTTGTGCGAAAACGCGTTTTAAGCATGCACATGCATCTTTTGGTAGACGCGGATGAAGTTTTCTGCAAAACCACAAGATGTGCATGCGAATGGTGCTTTTGGCAGAACGCGCACGTGGATTTCTACCAAACGACGTGCTAAGCATGCCGATGCTGCTCTTTTTAGCACCCGCGCACGCATTTGTGCGAAAACGCGTTTTAAGCATGCACATGCATCTTTTGGTAGATGCGGATGAAGTTTTCTGCAAAACCACAAGATGTGCATGCAAATGGTGCTTTTTGCAGAACGCGCGCGTGGATTTCTACCAAACGACGTGCTAAGCATGCCGATGCTGCTCTTTTTAGCACCCGCGAGCGCATTTGTGCGAAAACACGTTTTAAGCATGCACATGCATCTTTTGGTAGACGCGGATGAAGTTTTCTGCAAAACCACAAGATGTGCATGCAAATGGTGCTTTTTGCAGAACGCGCACGTGGATTTCTACGAAACGACGTGCTAAGCATGCCGATGCTGCTCTTTTTAGCACCCGCGCACGGATTTGTGCGAAAACGCGTTTTAAGCATGCACATGCATCTTTTGGTAGACGCGGATGAAGTTTTCTGCAAAACCACAAGATGTGCATGCAAATGGTGCTTTTGGCAGAACGCGCACGTGGATTTCTACCAAACGACGTGCTAAGCATGCCGATGCTGCTCTTTTTAGCACCCGCGCACGGATTTGTGCGAAAACGCGTTTTAAGCATGCACATGCATCTTTTGGTAGACGCGGATGAAGTTTTCTGCAAAACCACAAGATGTGCATGCAAATGGTGCTTTTGGCAGAACGCGCACGTGGATTTCTACCAAACGACGTGCTAAGCATGCCGATGCTGCTCTTTTTAGCACCCGCGCACGCATTTGTGCGAAAACGCGTTTTAAGCATGCACATGCATCTTTTGGTAGACGCGGATGAAGTTTTCTGCAAAACCACAAGATGTGCATGCAAATGGTGCTTTTGGCAGAACGCGCACGTGGATTTCTACCAAACGACGTGCTAAGCATGCCGATGCTGCTCTTTTTAGCACCCGCGCACGGATTTGTGCGAAAACGCGTTTTAAGCATGCACATGCATCTTGTGGTAGACGCGGATGAAGTTTTCTGCAAAACCACAAGATGTGCATGCAAATGGTGCTTTTGGCAGAACGCGCACGTGGATTTCTACCAAAAGACGTGCTAAGCATGCCGATGCTGCTCTTTTTAGCACCCGCGCGCGCATTTGTGCGAAAACGCGTTTTAAGCATGCACACGCATCTTTTGGTAGACGCGGATGAAGTTTTCTGCAAAACCACAAGATGTGCATGCAAATGGTGCTTTTTGCAGAACGCGCACGTGGATTTCTACGAAACGAGGTGCTAAGCATGCCGATGCTGCTCTTTTTAGCACCCGCGCACGGATTTGTGCGAAAACGCGTTTTAAGCATGCACATGCATCTTTTGGTAGACGCGGATGAAGTTTTCTGCAAAACCACAAGATGTGCATGCAAATGGTGCTTTTGGCAGAACGCGCACGTGGATTTCTACCAAACGACGTGCTAAGCATGCCGATGCTGCTCTTTTTAGCACCCGCGCGAGCATTTGTGCGAAAACGCGTTTTAAGCATGCACACGCATCTTTTGGTAGACGCGGATGAAGTTTTCTGCAAAACCACAAGATGTGCATGCAAATGGTGCTTTTTGCAGAACGCGCACGTGGATTTCTACGAAACGACGTGCTAAGCATGCCGATGCTGCTCTTTTTAGCACCCGCGCACGGATTTGTGCGAAAACGCGTTTTAAGCATGCACATGCATCTTTTGGTAGACGCGGATGAAGTTTTCTGCAAAACCACAAGATGTGCATGCAAATGGTGCTTTTGGCAGAACGCGCACGTGGATTTCTACCAAACGACGTGCTAAGCATGCCGATGCTGCTCTTTTTAGCACCCGCGCACGGATTTGTGCGAAAACGCGTTTTAAGCATGCACATGCATCTTTTGGTAGACGCGGATGAAGTTTTCTGCAAAACCACAAGATGTGCATGCAAATGGTGCTTTTGGCAGAACGCGCACGTGGATTTCTACCAAACGACGTGCTAAGCATGCCGATGCTGCTCTTTTTAGCACCCGCGCACGCATTTGTGCGAAAACGCGTTTTAAGCATGCACATGCATCTTTTGGTAGACGCGGATGAAGTTTTCTGCAAAAGCACAAGATGTGCATGCAAATGGTGCTTTTTGCAGAACGCGCACGTGGATTTCTACCAAACGACGTGCTAAGCATGCCGATGCTGCTCTTTTTAGCACCCGCGCACGCATTTGTGCGAAAACGCGTTTTAAGCATGTACATGCATCTTTTGGTAGACGCGGATGAAGTTTTCTGCAAAACCACAAGATGTGCATGCAAATGGTGCTTTTGGCAGAACGCGCACGTGGATTTCTACCAAACGACGTGCTAAGCATGCCGATGCTGCTCCTTTTAGCACCCGCGCACGCATTTGTGCGAAAACGCGTTTTAAGCATGCACATGCATCTTTTGGTAGACGCGGATGAAGTTTTCTGCAAAACCACAAGATGTGCATGCAAATGGTGCTTTTGGCAGAACGCGCACGTGGATTTCTACCAAACGACGTGCTAAGCATGCCGATGCTGCTCTTTTTAGCACCCGCGCACGCATTTGTGCGAAAACGCGTTTTAAGCATGCACATGCATCTTTTGGTAGATGCGGATGAAGTTTTCTGCAAAACCACAAGATGTGCATGCAAATGGTGCTTTTTGCAGAACGCGCGCGTGGATTTCTACCAAACGACGTGCTAAGCATGCCGATGCTGCTCTTTTTAGCACCCGCGAGCGCATTTGTGCGAAAACGCGTTTTAAGCATGCACATGCATCTTTTGGTAGACGCGGATGAAGTTTTCTGCAAAACCACAAGATGTGCATGCAAATGGTGCTTTTTGCAGAACGCGCACGTGGATTTCTACGAAACGACGTGCTAAGCATGCCGATGCTGCTCTTTTTAGCACCCGCGCACGGATTTGTGCGAAAACGCGTTTTAAGCATGCACATGCATCTTTTGGTAGACGCGGATGAAGTTTTCTGCAAAACCACAAGATGTGCATGCAAATGGTGCTTTTGGCAGAACGCGCACGTGGATTTCTACCAAACGACGTGCTAAGCATGCCGATGCTGCTCTTTTTAGCACCCGCGCACGGATTTGTGCGAAAACGCGTTTTAAGCATGCACATGCATCTTTTGGTAGACGCGGATGAAGTTTTCTGCAAAACCACAAGATGTGCATGCAAATGGTGCTTTTGGCAGAACGCGCACGTGGATTTCTACCAAACGACGTGCTAAGCATGCCGATGCTGCTCTTTTTAGCACCCGCGCACGCATTTGTGCGAAAACGCGTTTTAAGCATGCACATGCATCTTTTGGTAGACGCGGATGAAGTTTTCTGCAAAACCACAAGATGTGCATGCAAATGGTGCTTTTTGCAGAACGCGCACGTGGATTTCTACCAAACGACGTGCTAAGCATGCCGATGCTGCTCTTTTTAGCACCCGCGCACGCATTTGTGCGAAAACGCGTTTTAAGCATGCACATGCATCTTTTGGTAGACGCGGATGAAGTTTTCTGCAAAACCACAAGATGTGCATGCAAATGGTGCTTTTGGCAGAACGCGCACGTGGATTTCTACCAAACGACGTGCTAAGCATGCCGATGCTGCTCTTTTTAGCACCCGCGCACGGATTTGTGCGAAAGCGCGTTTTAAGCATGCACATACATCTTGTGGTAGACGCGGATGAAGTTTTCTGCAAAACCACAAGATGTGCATGCAAATGGTGCTTTTGGCAGAACGCGCACGTGGATTTCTACCAAACGACGTGCTAAGCATGCCGATGCTGCTCTTTTTAGCACCCGCGCACGCATTTGTGCGAAAACGCGTTTTAAGCATGCACATGCATCTTTTGGTAGACGCGGATGAAGTTTTCTGCAAAACCACAAGATGTGCATGCAAATGGTGCTTTTTGCAGAACGCGCACGTGGATTTCTACCAAACGACGTGCTAAGCATGCCGATGCTGCTCTTTTTAGCACCCGCGCACGCATTTGTGCGAAAACGCGTTTTAAGCATGCACATGCATCTTTTGGTAGACGCGGATGAAGTTTTCTGCAAAACCACAAGATGTGCATGCAAATGGTGCTTTTGGCAGAACGCGCTCGTGGATTTCTACCAAACGACGTGCTAAGCATGCCGATGCTGCTCTTTTTAGCACCCGCGCACGGATTTGTGCGAAAACGCGTTTTAAGCATGCACATGCATCTTGTGGTAGACGCGGATGAAGTTTTCTGCAAAACCACAAGATGTGCATGCAAATGGTGCTTTTGGCAGAACGCGCACGTGGATTTCTACCAAACGACGTGCTGAGCATGCCGATGCTGCTCTTTTTAGCACCCGCGCGCGCATTTGTGCGAAAACGCGTTTTAAGCATGCACACGCATCTTTTGGTAGACGCGGATGAAGTTTTCTGCAAAACCACAAGATGTGCATGCAAATGGTGCTTTTTGCAGAACGCGCACGTGGATTTCTACGAAACGACGTGCTAAGCATGCCGATGCTGCTCTTTTTAGCACCCGCGCAAGGATTTGTGCGAAAACGCGTTTTAAGCATGCACATGCATCTTTTGGTAGACGCGGATGAAGTTTTCTGCAAAACCACAAGATGTGCATGCAAATGGTGCTTTTGGCAGAACGCGCACGTGGATTTCTACCAAACGACGTGCTAAGCATGCCGATGCTGCTCTTTTTAGCACCCGCGCACGGATTTGTGCGAAAACGCGTTTTAAGCATGCACATGCATCTTTTGGTAGACGCGGATGAAGTTTTCTGCAAAACCACAAGATGTGCATGCAAATGGTGCTTTTGGCAGAACGCGCACGTGGATTTCTACCAAACGACGTGCTAAGCATGCCGATGCTGCTCTTTTTAGCACCCGCGCACGCATTTGTGCGAAAACGCGTTTTAAGCATGCACATGCATCTTTTGGTAGACGCGGATGAAGTTTTCTGCAAAACCACAAGATGTGCATGCAAATGGTGCTTTTTGCAGAACGCGCACGTGGATTTCTACCAAACGACGTGCTAAGCATGCCGATGCTGCTCTTTTTAGCACCCGCGCACGCATTTGTGCGAAAACGCGTTTTAAGCATGCACATGCATCTTTTGGTAGACGCGGATGAAGTTTTCTGCAAAACCACAAGATGTGCATGCAAATGGTGCTTTTGGCAGAACGCGCACGTGGATTTCTACCAAACGACGTGCTAAGCATGCCGATGCTGCTCCTTTTAGCACCCGCGCACGCATTTGTGCGAAAACGCGTTTTAAGCATGCACATGCATCTTTTGGTAGACGCGGATGAAGTTTTCTGCAAAACCACAAGATGTGCATGCAAATGGTGCTTTTGGCAGAACGCGCACGTGGATTTCTACCAAACGACGTGCTAAGCATGCCGATGCTGCTCTTTTTAGCACCCGCGCACGCATTTGTGCGAAAACGCGTTTTAAGCATGCACATGCATCTTTTGGTAGATGCGGATGAAGTTTTCTGCAAAACCACAAGATGTGCATGCAAATGGTGCTTTTTGCAGAACGCGCACGTGGATTTCTACCAAACGACGTGCTAAGCATGCCGATGCTGCTCTTTTTAGCACCCGCGAGCGCATTTGTGCGAAAACGCGTTTTAAGCATGCACATGCATCTTTTGGTAGACGCGGATGAAGTTTTCTGCAAAACCACAAGATGTGCATGCAAATGGTGCTTTTTGCAGAACGCGCACGTGGATTTCTACGAAACGACGTGCTAAGCATGCCGATGCTGCTCTTTTTAGCACCCGCGCACGGATTTGTGCGAAAACGCGTTTTAAGCATGCACATGCATCTTTTGGTAGACGCGGATGAAGTTTTCTGCAAAACCACAAGATGTGCATGCAAATGGTGCTTTTGGCAGAACGCGCACGTGGATTTCTACCAAACGACGTGCTAAGCATGCCGATGCTGCTCTTTTTAGCACCCGCGCACGGATTTGTGCGAAAACGCGTTTTAAGCATGCACATGCATCTTTTGGTAGACGCGGATGAAGTTTTCTGCAAAACCACAAGATGTGCATGCAAATGGTGCTTTTGGCAGAACGCGCACGTGGATTTCTACCAAACGACGTGCTAAGCATGCCGATGCTGCTCTTTTTAGCACCCGCGCACGCATTTGTGCGAAAACGCGTTTTAAGCATGCACATGCATCTTTTGGTAGACGCGGATGAAGTTTTCTGCAAAACCACGAGATGTGCATGCAAATGGTGCTTTTTGCAGAACGCGCACGTGGATTTCTACCAAACGACGTGCTAAGCATGCCGATGCTGCTCTTTTTAGCACCCGCGCACGCATTTGTGCGAAAACGCGTTTTAAGCATGCACATGCATCTTTTGGTAGACGCGGATGAAGTTTTCTGCAAAACCACAAGATGTGCATGCAAATGGTGCTTTTGGCAGAACGCGCACGTGGATTTCTACCAAACGACGTGCTAAGCATGCCGATGCTGCTCTTTTTAGCACCCGCGCACGGATTTGTGCGAAAGCGCGTTTTAAGCATGCACATACATCTTGTGGTAGACGCGGATGAAGTTTTCTGCAAAACCACAAGATGTGCATGCAAATGGTGCTTTTGGCAGAACGCGCACGTGGACTTCTACCAAACGACGTGCTAAGCATTCCGATGCTGCTCTTTTTAGCACCCGCGCACGGATTTGTGCGAAAACGCGTTTTAAGCATGCACATGCATCTTTTGGTAGACGCGGATGAAGTTTTCTGCAAAACCACAAGATGTGCATGCAAATGGTGCTTTTGGCAGAACGCGCACGTGGATTTCTACCAAACGACGTGCTAAGCATGCCGATGCTGCTCTTTTTAGCACCCGCGCTCGGATTTGTGCGAAAACGCGTTTTAAGCATGCACATGCATCTTTTGGTAGACGCGGATGAAGGTTTCTGCAAAACCACAAGATGTGCATGCAAATGGTGCTTTTGGCAGAACGCGCACGTGGATTTCTACCAAACGACGTGCTAAGCATGCCGATGCTGCTCCTTTTAGCACCCGCGCACGCATTTGTGCGAAAACGCGTTTTAAGCATGCACATGCATCTTTTGGTAGACGCGGATGAAGTTTTCTGCAAAACCACAAGATGTGCATGCAAATGGTGCTTTTGGCAGAACGCGCACGTGGATTTCTACCAAACGACGTGCTAAGCATGCCGATGCTGCTCTTTTTAGCACCCGCGCACGCATTTGTGCGAAAACGCGTTTTAAGCATGCACATGCATCTTTTGGTAGATGCGGATGAAGTTTTCTGCAAAACCACAAGATGTGCATGCAAATGGTGCTTTTTGCAGAACGCGCACGTGGATTTCTACCAAACGACGTGCTAAGCATGCCGATGCAGCTCTTTTTAGCACCCGCGCGCGCATTTGTGCGAAAACGCGTTTTAAGCATGCACATGCATCTTTTGGTAGACGCGGATGAAGTTTTCTGCAAAACCACAAGATGTGCATGCAAATGGTGCTTTTTGCAGAACGCGCACGTGGATTTCTACCAAACGACGTGCTAAGCATGCCGATGCTGCTCTTTTTAGCACCCGCGCACGGATTTGTGCGAAAACGCGTTTTAAGCATGCACATGCATCTTTTGGTAGACGCGGATGAAGTTTTCTGCAAAACCACAAGATGTGCATGCAAATGGTGCTTTTGGCAGAACGCGCACGTGGATTTCTACCAAACGACGTGCTAAGCATGCCGATGCTGCTCTTTTTAGCACCCGCGCACGGATTTGTGCGAAAACGCGTTTTAAGCATGCACATGCATCTTTTGGTAGACGCGGATGAAGTTTTCTGCAAAACCACAAGATGTGCATGCAAATGGTGCTTTTGGCAGAAACGCACGTGGATTTCTACCAAACGACGTGCTAAGCATGCCGATGCTGCTCTTTTTAGCACCCGCGCACGCATTTGTGCGAAAACGCGTTTTAAGCATGCACATGCATCTTTTGGTAGACGCGGATGAAGTTTTCTGCAAAACCACAAGATGTGCATGCAAATGGTGCTTTTGGCAGAACGCGCACGTGGATTTCTACCAAACGACGTGCTAAGCATGCCGATGCTGCTCTTTTTAGCACCCGCGCACGGATTTGTGCGAAAACGCGTTTTAAGCATGCACATGCATCTTTTGGTAGACGCGGATGAAGGTTTCTGCAAAACCACAAGATGTGCATGCAAATGGTGCTTTTGGCAGAACGCGCACGTGGATTTCTACCAAACGACGTGCTAAGCATGCCGATGCTGCTCCTTTTAGCACCCGCGCACGCATTTGTGCGAAAACGCGTTTTAAGCATGCACATGCATCTTTTGGTAGACGCGGATGAAGTTTTCTGCAAAACCACAAGATGTGCATGCAAATGGTGCTTTTGGCAGAACGCGCACGTGGATTTCTACCAAACGACGTGCTAAGCATGCCGATGCTGCTCTTTTTAGCACCCGCGCACGCATTTGTGCGAAAACGCGTTTTAAGCATGCACATGCATCTTTTGGTAGATGCGGATGAAGTTTTCTGCAAAACCACAAGATGTGCATGCAAATGGTGCTTTTTGCAGAACGCGCACGTGGATTTCTACCAAACGACGTGCTAAGCATGCCGATGCAGCTCTTTTTAGCACCCGCGCGCGCATTTGTGCGAAAACGCGTTTTAAGCATGCACATGCATCTTTTGGTAGACGCGGATGAAGTTTTCTGCAAAACCACAAGATGTGCATGCAAATGGTGCTTTTTGCAGAACGCGCACGTGGATTTCTACCAAACGACGTGCTAAGCATGCCGATGCTGCTCTTTTTAGCACCCGCGCACGGATTTGTGCGAAAACGCGTTTTAAGCATGCACATGCATCTTTTGGTAGACGCGGATAAAGTTTTCTGCAAAACCACAAGATGTGCATGCAAATGGTGCTTTTGGCAGAACGCGCACGTGGATTTCTACCAAACGACGTGCTAAGCATGCCGATGCTGCTCTTTTTAGCACCCGCGCACGGATTTGTGCGAAAACGCGTTTTAAGCATGCACATGCATCTTTTGGTAGACGCGGATGAAGTTTTCTGCAAAACCACAAGATGTGCATTCAAATGGTGCTTTTTGCAGAACGCGCACGTGGATTTCTACCAAACGACGTGCTAAGCATGCCGATGCTGCTCTTTTTAGCACCCGCGCACGCATTTGTGCGAAAACGCGTTTTAAGCATGCACATGCATCTTTTGGTAGACGCGGATGAAGTTTTCTGCAAAACCACAAGATGTGCATGCAAATGGTGCTTTTTGCAGAACGCGCACGTGGATTTCTACCAAACGACGTGCTAAGCATGCCGATGCTGCTCTTTCTAGCACCCGCGCACGCATTTGTGCGAAAACGCGTTTTAAGCATGCACATGCATCTTTTGGTAGACGCGGATGAAGTTTTCTGCAAAACCACAAGATGTGCATGCAAATGTCCTTTTTGCAGAACGCGCACGTGGATTTCTACCAAACGACGTGCTAAGCATGCCGATGCTGCTCTTTTTAGCACCCGCGCACGGATTTGTGCGAAAACGCCTTTTAAGCATGCACATGCATCTTTTGGTAGACGCGGATGAAGTTTTCTGCAAAACCACAAGATGTGCATGCAAATGGTGCTTTTGGCAGAACGCGCACGTGGATTTCTACCAAACGACGCGCTAAGCATGCCGATGCTGCTCTTTTTAGCACCCGCGCACGGATTTGTGCGAAAACGCGTTTTAAGCATGCACATGCATCTTTTGGTAGACGCGGATGAAGTTTTCTGCAAAACCACAAGATGTGCATGCAAATGGTGCTTTTGGCAGAACGCGCACGTGGATTTCTACCAAACGACGTGCTAAGCATGCCGATGCTGCTCTTTTTAGCACCCGCGCACGGATTTCTGCGAAAACGCGTTTTAAGCATGCACATGCATCTTTTGGTAGACGCGGATGAAGTTTTCTGCAAAACCACAAGATGTGCATGCAAATGGTGCTTTTGGCAGAACGCGCACGTGGATTTCTACCAAACGACGTGCTAAGCATGCCGATGCTGCTCTTTTTAGCACCCGCACACGGATTTGTGCGAAAACGCATTTTAAGCATGCACATGCATCTTTTGGTAGACGCGGATGAAGTTTTCTGCAAAACCACAAGATGTGCATGCAAATGGTGCTTTTGGCAGAACGCGCACGTGGATTTCTACCAAACGACGTGCTAAGCATGCCGATGCTGCTCTTTTTAGCACCCGCGCACGCATTTGTGCGAAAACGCGTTTTAAGCATGCACATGCATCTTTTGGTAGACGCGGATGAAGTTTTCTGCAAAACCACAAGATGTGCATTCAAATGGTGCTTTTTGCAGAACGCGCACGTGGATTTCTACCAAACGACGTGCTAAGCATGCCGATGCTGCTCTTTTTAGCACCCGCGCACGCATTTGTGCGAAAACGCGTTTTAAGCATGCACATGCATCTTTTGGTAGACGCGGATGAAGTTTTCTGCAAAACCACAAGATGTGCATGCAAATGGTGCTTTTTGCAGAACGCGCACGTGGATTTCTACCAAACGACGTGCTAAGCATGCCGATGCTGCTCTTTTTAGCACCCGCGCACGCATTTGTGCGAAAACGCGTTTTAAGCATGCACATGCATCTTTTGGTAGACGCGGATGAAGTTTTCTGCAAAACCACAAGATGTGCATGCAAATGTCCTTTTTGCAGAACGCGCACGTGGATTTCTACCAAACGACGTGCTAAGCATGCCGATGCTGCTCTTTTTAGCACCCGCGCACGCATTTGTGCGAAAACGCGTTTTAAGCATGCACATGCATCTTTTGGTAGACGCGGATGAAGTTTTCTGCAAAACCACAAGATGTGCATGCAAATGGTGCTTTTTGCAGAACGCGCACGTGGATTTCTACCAAACGACGTGCTAAGCATGCCGATGCTGCTCTTTTTAGCACCCGCGCACGCATTTGTGCGAAAACGCGTTTTAAGCATGCACATGCATCTTTTGGTAGACGCGGATGAAGTTTTCTGCAAAACCACAAGATGTGCATGCAAATGTCCTTTTTGCAGAACGCGCACGTGGATTTCTACCAAACGACGTGCTAAGCATGCCGATGCTGCTCTTTTTAGCACCCGCGCACAGATTTGTGCGAAAACGCCTTTTAAGCATGCACATGCATCTTTTGGTAGACGCGGATGAAGTTTTCTGCAAAACCACAAGATGTGCATGCAAATGGTGCTTTTGGCAGAACGCGCACGTGGATTTCTACCAAACGACGCGCTAAGCATGCCGATGCTGCTCTTTTTAGCACCCGCGCACGGATTTGTGCGAAAACGCGTTTTAAGCATGCACATGCATCTTTTGGTAGACGCGGATGAAGTTTTCTGCAAAACCACAAGATGTGCATGCAAATGGTGCTTTTGGCAGAACGCGCACGTGGATTTCTACCAAACGACGTGCTAAGCATGCCGATGCTGCTCTTTTTAGCACCCGCGCACGCATTTGTGCGAAAACGCGTTTTAAGCATGCACATGCATCTTTTGGTAGACGCGGATGAAGTTTTCTGCAAAACCACAAGATGTGCATGCAAATGGTGCTTTTGGCAGAACGCGCACGTGGATTTCTACCAAACGACGCGCTAAGCATGCCGATGCTGCTCTTTTTAGCACCCGCGCACGGATTTGTGCGAAAACGCGTTTTAAGCAATCACATGCATCTTTTGGTAGACGCGGATGAAGTTTTCTGCAAAACCACAAGATGTGCATGCAAATGGTGCTTTTTGCAGAACGCGCACGTGGATTTCTACCAAACGACGTGCTAAGCATGCCGATGCTGCTCTTTTTAGCACCCGCGCACGCATTTGTGCGAAAACGCGTTTTAAGCATGCACGTGCATCTTTTGGTAGACGCGGATGAAGTTTTCTGCAAAACCACAAGATGTGCATGCAAATGGTGCTTTTGGCAGAACGCGCACGTGGATTTCTACCAAACGACGCGCTAAGCATGCCGATGCTGCTCTTTTTAGCACCCGCGCACGGATTTGTGCGAAAACGCGTTTTAAGCATGCACATGCATCTTTTGGTAGACGCGGATGAAGTTTTCTGCAAAACCACAAGATGTGCATGCAAATGGTGCTTTTTGCAGAACGCGCACGTGGATTTCTACCAAACGACGTGCTAAGCACGCCGATGCTGCTCTTTTTAGCACCCGCGCACGGATTTGTGCGAAAACGCGTTTTAAGCATGCACATGCATCTTTTGGTAGACGCGGATAAAGTTTTCTGCAAAACCACAAGATGTGCATGCAAATGGTGCTTTTGGCAGAACGCGCACGTGGATTTCTACCAAACGACGTGCTAAGCATGCCGATGCTGCTCTTTTTAGCACCCGCGCACGGATTTGTGCGAAAACGCGTTTTAAGCATGCACATGCATCTTTTGGTAGACGCGGATGAAGTTTTCTGCAAAACCACAAGATGTGCATGCAAATGGTGCTTTTTGCAGAACGCGCACGTGGATTTCTACCAAACGACGTGCTAAGCATGCCGATGCTGCTCTTTTTAGCACCCGCGCACGCATTTGTGCGAAAACGCGTTTTAAGCATGCACATGCATCTTTTGGTAGACGCGGATGAAGTTTTCTGCAAAACCACAAGATGTGCATGCAAATGGTGCTTTTGGCAGAACGCGCACGTGGATTTCTACCAAACGACGCGCTAAGCATGCCGATGCTGCTCTTTTTAGCACCCGCGCACGGATTTGTGCGAAAACGCGTTTTAAGCATGCACATGCATCTTTTGGTAGACGCGGATGAAGTTTTCTGCAAAACCACAAGATGTGCATGCAAATGGTGCTTTTTGCAGAACGCGCACGTGGATTTCTACCAAACGACGTGCTAAGCACGCCGATGCTGCTCTTTTTAGCACCCGCGCACGGATTTGTGCGAAAACGCGTTTTAAGCATGCACATGCATCTTTTGGTAGACGCGGATAAAGTTTTCTGCAAAACCACAAGATGTGCATGCAAATGGTGCTTTTGGCAGAACGCGCACGTGGATTTCTACCAAACGACGTGCTAAGCATGCCGATGCTGCTCTTTTTAGCACCCGCGCACGGATTTGTGCGAAAACGCGTTTTAAGCATGCACATGCATCTTTTGGTAGACGCGGATGAAGTTTTCTGCAAAACCACAAGATGTGCATGCAAATGGTGCTTTTTGCAGAACGCGCACGTGGATTTCTACCAAACGACGTGCTAAGCATGCCGATGCTGCTCTTTTTAGCACCCGCGCACGCATTTGTGCGAAAACGCGTTTTAAGCATGCACATGCATCTTTTGGTAGACGCGGATGAAGTTTTCTGCAAAACCACAAGATGTGCATGCAAATGGTGCTTTTTGCAGAACGCGCACGTGGATTTCTACCAAACGACGTGCTAAGCATGCCGATGCTGCTCTTTTTAGCACCCGCGCACGGATTTGTGCGAAAACGCCTTTTAAGCATGCACATGCATCTTTTGGTAGACGCGGATGAAGTTTTCTGCAAAACCACAAGATGTGCATGCAAATGGTGCTTTTGGCAGAACGCGCACGTGGATTTCTACCAAACGACGCGCTAAGCATGCCGATGCTGCTCTTTTAGCACCCGCGCACGGATTTGTGCGAAAACGCGTTTTAAGCATGCACATGCATCTTTTGGTAGACGCGGATGAAGTTTTCTGCAAAACCACAAGATGTGCATGCAAATGGTGCTTTTGGCAGAACGCGCACGTGGATTTCTACCAAACGACGTGCTAAGCATGCCGATGCTGCTCTTTTTAGCACCCGCGCACGGATTTGTGCGAAAACGCATTTTAAGCATGCACATGCATCTTTTGGTAGACGCGGATGAAGTTTTCTGCAAAACCACAAGATGTGCATGCAAATGGTGCTTTTTGCAGAACGCGCACGTGGATTTCTACCAAACGACGTGCTAAGCATGCCGATGCTGCTCTTTTTAGCACCCGCGCACGGATTTGTGCGAAAACGCGTTTTAAGCATGCACATGCATCTTTTGGTAGACGCGGATGAAGTTTTCTGCAAAACCACAAGATGTGCATGCAAATGGTGCTTTTAGCAGAACGCGCACGTGGATTTCTACCAAACGACGTGCTAAGCATGCCGATGCTGCTCTTTTTAGCACCTGCGCGCGCATTTGTGCGAAAACGCGTTTTAAGCATGCACATGCATCTTTTGGTAGACGCGGATGAAGTTTTTTGCAAAACCACAAGATGTGCATGCAAATGGTGCTTTTTGCAGAACGCGCACGTGGATTTCTACCAAACGACGTGCCAAGCATGCCGATGCTGCTCTTTTTAGCACCCGTGCACGGATTTGTGCGAAAATGCGTTTTAAGCATGCACATGCATCTTTTGGTAGACGCGGATGAAGTTTTCTGCAAAACCACAAGATGTGCATGCAAATGGTGCTTTTGGCAGAACGCGCACGTGGATTTCTGCCAAACGACGTGCTAAGCATGCCGATGCTGCTCTTTTTAGCACCCGCGCACGCATTTGTGCGAAAACGCGTTTTAAGCATGCACATGCATCTTTTGGTAGACGCGGATGAAGTTTTCTGCAAAACCACAAGATGTGCATGCAAATGGTGCTTTTGGCAGAACGCGCACGTGGATTACTACCAAACGACGTGCTAAGCATGCCGATGCTGCTCTTTTTAGCACCCGCGCACGGATTTGTGCGAAAACGCGTTTTAAGCATGCACATGCATCTTTTGGTAGACGCGGATGAAGTTTTCTGCAAAACCACAAGATGTGCATGCAAATGGTGCTTTTGGCAGAACGCGCACGTGGATTTCTACCAAACGACGTGCTAAGCATGCCGATGCTGCTCTTTTTAGCACCCGCGCACGGATTTGTGCGAAAACGCGTTTTAAGCATGCACATGCATCTTTTGGTAGACGCGGATGAAGTTTTCTGCAAAACCACAAGATGTGCATGCAAATGGTGCTTTTGGCAGAACGCGCACGTGGATTTCTACCAAACGACGTGCTAAGCATGCCGATGCTGCTCTTTTTAGCACCCGCGCACGCATTTGTGCGAAAACGCGTTTTAAGCATGCACATGCATCTTTTGGTAGACGCGGATGAAGTTTTCTGCAAAACCACAAGATGTGCATGCAAATGGTGCTTTTTGCAGAACGCGCACGTGGATTTCTACCAAACGACGTGCTAAGCATGCCGATGCTGCTCTTTTTAGCACCCGCGCACGCATTTGTGCGAAAACGCGTTTTAAGCATGCACATGCATCTTTTGGTAGACGCGGATGAAGTTTTCTGCAAAACCACAAGATGTGCATGCAAATGGTGCTTTTGGCAGAACGCGCACGTGGATTTCTACCAAACGACGTGCTAAGCATGCCGATGCTGCTCTTTTTAGCACCCGCGCACGGATTTGTGCGAAAACGCGTTTTAAGCATGCACATGCATCTTGTGGTAGACGCGGATGAAGTTTTCTGCAAAACCACAAGATGTGCATGCAAATGGTGCTTTTGGCAGAACGCGCACGTGGATTTCTACCAAACGACGTGCTAAGCATGCCGATGCTGCTCTTTTTAGCACCCGCGCGCGCATTTGTGCGAAAACGCGTTTTAAGCATGCACATGCATCTTTTGGTAGACGCGGATGAAGTTTTCTGCAAAACCACAAGATGTGCATGCAAATGGTGCTTTTTGCAGAACGCGCACGTGGATTTCTACGAAACGACGTGCTAAGCATGCCGATGCTGCTCTTTTTAGCACCCGCGCACGGATTTGTGCGAAAACGCGTTTTAAGCATGCACATGCATCTTTTGGTAGACGCGGATGAAGTTTTCTGCAAAACCACAAGATGTGCATGCAAATGGTGCTTTTGGCAGAACGCGCACGTGGATTTCTACCAAACGACGTGCTAAGCATGCCGATGCTGCTCTTTTTAGCACCCGCGCACGGATTTGTGCGAAAACGCGTTTTAAGCATGCACATGCATCTTTTGGTAGACGCGGATGAAGTTTTCTGCAAAACCACAAGATGTGCATGCAAATGGTGCTTTTGGCAGAACGCGCACGTGGATTTCTACCAAACGACGTGCTAAGCATGCCGATGCTGCTCTTTTTAGCACCCGCGCACGCATTTGTGCGAAAACGCGTTTTAAGCATGCACATGCATCTTTTGGTAGACGCGGATGAAGTTTTCTGCAAAACCACAAGATGTGCATGCAAATGGTGCTTTTTGCAGAACGCGCACGTGGATTTCTACCAAACGACGTGCTAAGCATGCCGATGCTGCTCTTTTTAGCACCCGCGCACGCATTTGTGCGAAAACGCGTTTTAAGCATGCACATGCATCTTTTGGTAGACGCGGATGAAGTTTTCTGCAAAACCACAAGATGTGCATGCAAATGGTGCTTTTGGCAGAACGCGCACGTGGATTTCTACCAAACGACGTGCTAAGCATGCCGATGCTGCTCTTTTTAGCACCCGCGCACGGATTTGTGCGAAAGCGCGTTTTAAGCATGCACATACATCTTGTGGTAGACGCGGATGAAGTTTTCTGCAAAACCACAAGATGTGCATGCAAATGGTGCTTTTGGCAGAACGCGCACGTGGACTTCTACCAAACGACGTGCTAAGCATTCCGATGCTGCTCTTTTTAGCACCCGTGCACGGATTTGTGCGAAAACGCGTTTTAAGCATGCACATGCATCTTTTGGTAGACGCGGATGAAGTTTTCTGCAAAACCACAAGATGTGCATGCAAATGGTGCTTTTGGCAGAACGCGCACGTGGATTTCTACCAAACGACGTGCTAAGCATGCCGATGCTGCTCTTTTTAGCACCCGCGCACGGATTTGTGCGAAAACGCGTTTTAAGCATGCACATGCATCTTTTGGTAGACGCGGATGAAGTTTTCTGCAAAACCACAAGATGTGCATGCAAATGGTGCTTTTGGCAGAACGCGCACGTGGATTTCTACCAAACGACGTGCATGCCGATGCTGCTCTTTTTAGCACCCGCGCACGGATTTGTGCGAAAACGCGTTTTAAGCATGCACATGCATCTTTTGGTAGACGCGGATGAAGGTTTCTGCAAAACCACAAGATGTGCATGCAAATGGTGCTTTTGGCAGAACGCGCACGTGGATTTCTACCAAACGACGTGCTAAGCATGCCGATGCTGCTCCTTTTAGCACCCGCGCACGCATTTGTGCGAAAACGCGTTTTAAGCATGCACATGCATCTTTTGGTAGACGCGGATGAAGTTTTCTGCAAAACCACAAGATGTGCATGCAAATGGTGCTTTTGGCAGAACGCGCACGTGGATTTCTACCAAACGACGTGCTAAGCATGCCGATGCTGCTCTTTTTAGCACCCGCGCACGCATTTGTGCGAAAACGCGTTTTAAGCATGCACATGCATCTTTTGGTAGATGCGGATGAAGTTTTCTGCAAAACCACAAGATGTGCATGCAAATGGTGCTTTTTGCAGAACGCGCACGTGGATTTCTACCAAACGACGTGCTAAGCATGCCGATGCTGCTCTTTTTAGCACCCGCGCGCGCATTTGTGCGAAAACGCGTTTTAAGCATGCACATGCATCTTTTGGTAGACGCGGATGAAGTTTTCTGCAAAACCACAAGATGTGCATGCAAATGGTGCTTTTTGCAGAACGCGCACGTGGATTTCTACGAAACGACGTGCTAAGCATGCCGATGCTGCTCTTTTTAGCACCCGCGCACGGATTTGTGCGAAAACGCGTTTTAAGCATGCACATGCATCTTTGGTAGACGCGGATGAAGTTTTCTGCAAAACCACAAGATGTGCATGCAAATGGTGCTTTTGGCAGAACGCGCACGTGGATTTCTACCAAACGACGTGCTAAGCATGCCGATGCTGCTCTTTTTAGCACCCGCGCACGCATTTGTGCGAAAACGCGTTTTAAGCATGCACATGCATCTTTTGGTAGACGCGGATGAAGTTTTCTGCAAAACCACAAGATGTGCATGCAAATGGTGCTTTTTGCAGAACGCGCACGTGGATTTCTACCAAACGACGTGCTAAGCATGCCGATGCTGCTCTTTTTAGCACCCGCGCAGGCATTTGTGCGAAAACGCGTTTTAAGCATGCACATGCATCTTTTGGTAGACGCGGATGAAGTTTTCTGCAAAACCACAAGATGTGCATGCAAATGGTGCTTTTGGCAGAACGCGCACGTGGATTTCTACCAAACGACGTGCTAAGCATGCCGATGCTGCTCTTTTTAGCACCCGCGCACGGATGTGTGCGAAAGCGCGTTTTAAGCATGCACATACATCTTGTGGTAGACGCGGATGAAGTTTTCTGCAAAACCACAAGATGTGCATGCAAATGGTGCTTTTGGCAGAACGCGCACGTGGACTTCTACCAAACGACGTGCTAAGCGTTCCGATGCTGCTCTTTTTAGCACCCGCGCACGGATTCTTGCGAAAACGCGTTTTAAGCATGCACATGCATCTTTTGGTAGACGCGGATGAAGTTTTCTGCAAAACCACAAGATGTGCATGCAAATGGTGCTTTTGGCAGAACGCGCACGTGGATTTCTACCAAATGACGTGCTAAGCATGCCGATGCTGCTCTTTTTAGCACCCGCGCACGGATTTGTGCGAAAACGCGTTTTAAGCATGCACATGCATCTTTTGGTAGACGCGGATGAAGTTTTCTGCAAAACCACAAGATGTGCATGCAAATGGTGCTTTTGGCAGAACGCGCACGTGGATTTCTACCAAACGACGTGCATGCCGATGCTGCTCTTTTTAGCACCCGCGCACGGATTTGTGCGAAAACGCGTTTTAAGCATGCACATGCATCTTTTGGTAGACGCGGATGAAGGTTTCTGCAAAACCACAAGATGTGCATGCAAATGGTGCTTTTGGCAGAACGCGCACGTGGATTTCTACCAAACGACGCGCTAAGCATGCCGATGCTGCTCTTTTTAGCACCCGCGCACGGATTTGTGGGAAAACGCGTTTTAAGCATGCACATGCATCTTTTGGTAGACGCGGATGAAGTTTTCTGCAAAACCACAAGATGTGCATGCAAATGGTGCTTTTTGCAGAACGCGCACGTGGATTTCTACCAAACGACGTGCTAAGCATGCCGATGCTGCTCTTTTTAGCACCCGCGCACGGATTTGTGCGAAAACGCGTTTTAAGCATGCACATGCATCTTTTGGTAGACGCGGATAAAGTTTTCTGCAAAACCACAAGATGTGCATGCAAATGGTGCTTTTGGCAGAACGCGCACGTGGATTTCTACCAAACGACGTGCTAAGCATGCCGATGCTGCTCTTTTTAGCACCCGCGCACGCATTTGTGCGAAAACGCGTTTTAAGCATGCACATGCATCTTTTGGTAGACGCGGATGAAGTTTTCTGCAAAACCACAAGATGTGCATGCAAATGGTGCTTTTGGCAGAACGCGCACGTGGATTTCTACCAAACGACGTGCTAAGCATGCCGATGCTGCTCTTTTTAGCACCCGCGCACGGATTTGTGCGAAAGCGCGTTTTAAGCATGCACATACATCTTGTGGTAGACGCGGATGAAGTTTTCTGCAAAACCACAAGATGTGCATGCAAATGGTGCTTTTGGCAGAACGCGCACGTGGACTTCTACCAAACGACGTGCTAAGCATTCCGATGCTGCTCTTTTTAGCACCCGTGCACGGATTTGTGCGAAAACGCGTTTTAAGCATGCACATGCATCTTTTGGTAGACGCGGATGAAGTTTTCTGCAAAACCACAAGATGTGCATGCAAATGGTGCTTTTGGCAGAACGCGCACGTGGATTTCTACCAAACGACGTGCTAAGCATGCCGATGCTGCTCTTTTTAGCACCCGCGCACGGATTTGTGCGAAAACGCGTTTTAAGCATGCACATGCATCTTTTGGTAGACGCGGATGAAGTTTTCTGCAAAACCACAAGATGTGCATGCAAATGGTGCTTTTGGCAGAACGCGCACGTGGATTTCTACCAAACGACGTGCATGCCGATGCTGCTCTTTTTAGCACCCGCGCACGGATTTGTGCGAAAACGCGTTTTAAGCATGCACATGCATCTTTTGGTAGACGCGGATGAAGGTTTCTGCAAAACCACAAGATGTGCATGCAAATGGTGCTTTTGGCAGAACGCGCACGTGGATTTCTACCAAACGACGTGCTAAGCATGCCGATGCTGCTCCTTTTAGCACCCGCGCACGCATTTGTGCGAAAACGCGTTTTAAGCATGCACATGCATCTTTTGGTAGACGCGGATGAAGTTTTCTGCAAAACCACAAGATGTGCATGCAAATGGTGCTTTTGGCAGAACGCGCACGTGGATTTCTACCAAACGACGTGCTAAGCATGCCGATGCTGCTCTTTTTAGCACCCGCGCACGCATTTGTGCGAAAACGCGTTTTAAGCATGCACATGCATCTTTTGGTAGATGCGGATGAAGTTTTCTGCAAAACCACAAGATGTGCATGCAAATGGTGCTTTTTGCAGAACGCGCACGTGGATTTCTACCAAACGACGTGCTAAGCATGCCGATGCTGCTCTTTTTAGCACACGCGCGCGCATTTGTGCGAAAACGCGTTTTAAGCATGCACATGCATCTTTTGGTAGACGCGGATGAAGTTTTCTGCAAAACCACAAGATGTGCATGCAAATGGTGCTTTTTGCAGAACGCGCACGTGGATTTCTACGAAACGACGTGCTAAGCATGCCGATGCTGCTCTTTTTAGCACCCGCGCACGGATTTGTGCGAAAACGCGTTTTAAGCATGCACATGCATCTTTGGTAGACGCGGATGAAGTTTTCTGCAAAACCACAAGATGTGCATGCAAATGGTGCTTTTGGCAGAACGCGCACGTGGATTTCTACCAAACGACGTGCTAAGCATGCCGATGCTGCTCTTTTTAGCACCCGCGCACGCATTTGTGCGAAAACGCGTTTTAAGCATGCACATGCATCTTTTGGTAGACGCGGATGAAGTTTTCTGCAAAACCACAAGATGTGCATGCAAATGGTGCTTTTTGCAGAACGCGCACGTGGATTTCTACCAAACGACGTGCTAAGCATGCCGATGCTGCTCTTTTTAGCACCCGCGCAGGCATTTGTGCGAAAACGCGTTTTAAGCATGCACATGCATCTTTTGGTAGACGCGGATGAAGTTTTCTGCAAAACCACAAGATGTGCATGCAAATGGTGCTTTTGGCAGAACGCGCACGTGGATTTCTACCAAACGACGTGCTAAGCATGCCGATGCTGCTCTTTTTAGCACCCGCGCACGGATGTGTGCGAAAGCGCGTTTTAAGCATGCACATACATCTTGTGGTAGACGCGGATGAAGTTTTCTGCAAAACCACAAGATGTGCATGCAAATGGTGCTTTTGGCAGAACGCGCACGTGGACTTCTACCAAACGACGTGCTAAGCGTTCCGATGCTGCTCTTTTTAGCACCCGCGCACGGATTCTTGCGAAAACGCGTTTTAAGCATGCACATGCATCTTTTGGTAGACGCGGATGAAGTTTTCTGCAAAACCACAAGATGTGCATGCAAATGGTGCTTTTGGCAGAACGCGCACGTGGATTTCTACCAAATGACGTGCTAAGCATGCCGATGCTGCTCTTTTTAGCACCCGCGCACGGATTTGTGCGAAAACGCGTTTTAAGCATGCACATGCATCTTTTGGTAGACGCGGATGAAGTTTTCTGCAAAACCACAAGATGTGCATGCAAATGGTGCTTTTGGCAGAACGCGCACGTGGATTTCTACCAAACGACGTGCATGCCGATGCTGCTCTTTTTAGCACCCGCGCACGGATTTGTGCGAAAACGCGTTTTAAGCATGCACATGCATCTTTTGGTAGACGCGGATGAAGGTTTCTGCAAAACCACAAGATGTGCATGCAAATGGTGCTTTTGGCAGAACGCGCACGTGGATTTCTACCAAACGACGCGCTAAGCATGCCGATGCTGCTCTTTTTAGCACCCGCGCACGGATTTGTGGGAAAACGCGTTTTAAGCATGCACATGCATCTTTTGGTAGACGCGGATGAAGTTTTCTGCAAAACCACAAGATGTGCATGCAAATGGTGCTTTTTGCAGAACGCGCACGTGGATTTCTACCAAACGACGTGCTAAGCATGCCGATGCTGCTCTTTTTAGCACCCGCGCACGGATTTGTGCGAAAACGCGTTTTAAGCATGCACATGCATCTTTTGGTAGACGCGGATAAAGTTTTCTGCAAAACCACAAGATGTGCATGCAAATGGTGCTTTTGGCAGAACGCGCACGTGGATTTCTACCAAACGACGTGCTAAGCATGCCGATGCTGCTCTTTTTAGTACCCGCGCACGGATTTGTGCGAAAACCAGTTTTAAGCATGCACATGCATCTTTTGGTAGACGCGGATGAAGTTTTCTGCAAAACCACAAGATGTGCATGCAAATGGTGCTTTTTGCAGAACGCGCACGTGGATTTCTACCAAACGACGTGCTAAGCATGCCGATGCTGCTCTTTTTAGCACCCGCGCACGCATTTGTGCGAAAACGCGTTTTAAGCATGCACATGCATCTTTTGGTAGACGCGGATGAAGTTTTCTGCAAAACCACAAGATGTGCATGCAAATGGTGCTTTTTGCAGAACGCGCACGTGGATTTCTACCAAACGACGTGCTAAGCATGCCGTCTCTGCTCTTTTTAGCACCCGCGCACGGATTTGTGCGAAAACGCCTTTTAAGCATGCACATGCATCTTTTGGTAGACGCGGATGAAGTTTTCTGCAAAACCACAAGATGTGCATGCAAATGGTGCTTTTGGCAGAACGCGCACGTGGATTTCTACCAAACGACGCGCTAAGCATGCCGATGCTGCTCTTTTTAGCACCCGCGCACAGATTTGTGCGAAAACGCGTTTTAAGCATGCACATGCATCTTTTGGTAGACGCGGATGAAGTTTTCTGCAAAACCACAAGATGTGCATGCAAATGGTGCTTTTGGCAGAACGCGCACGTGGATTTCTACCAAACGACGGGCTAAGCATGCCGATGCTGCTCTTTTTAGCACCCGCGCACGGATTTGTGCGAAAACGCGTTTTAGACATGCACATGCATATTTTGGTAGACGCGGATGAAGTTTTCTGCAAAACCACAAGATGTGCATGCAAATGGTGCTTTTGGCAGAACGCGCACGTGGATTTCTACCAAACGACGTGCTAAGCATGCCGATGCTGCTCTTTTTAGCACCCGCGCACGGATTTGTGCGAAAACGCATTTTAAGCATGCACATGCATCTTTTGGTAGACGCGGATGAAGTTTTCTGCAAAACCACAAGATGTGCATGCAAATGGTGCTTTTTGCAGAACGCGCACGTGGATTTCTACCAAACGACGTGCTAAGCATGCCGATGCTGCTCTTTTTAGCACCCGCGCACGGATTTGTGCGAAAACGCGTTTTAAGCATGCACATGCATCTTTTGGTAGACGCGCATGAAGTTTTCTGCAAAACCACAAGATGTGCATGCAAATGGTGCTTTTGGCAGAACGCGCACGTGGATTTCTACCAAACGACGTGCTAAGCATGCCGATGCTGCTCTTTTTAGCACGCGCGCACGGATTTGTGCGAAAACGCGTTTTAAGCATGCACATGCATCTTTTGGTAGACGCGGATGAAGTTTTCTGCAAAACCACAAGATGTGCATGCAAATGGTGCTTTTGGCAGAACGCGCACGTGGATTTCTACCAAACGACGTGCTAAGCATGCCGATGCTGCTCTTTTTAGCACCCGCGCACGGATTTGTGCGAAAACGCGTTTTAAGCATACACATGCATCTTTTGGTAGACGCGGATGAAGTTTTCTGCAAAACCACAAGATGTGCATGCAAATGGTGCTTTTGGCAGAACTCGCACGTGGATTTCTACCAAACGACGTGCTAAGCATGCCGATGCTGCTCTTTTTAGCACCCGCGCACGCATTTGTGCGAAAACGCGTTTTAAGCATGCACATGCATCTTTTGGTAGACGCGGATGAAGTTTTCTGCAAAACCACAAGATGTGCATGCAAATGGTGCTTTTGGCAGAACGCGCACGTGGATTTCTACCAAACGACGTGCTAAGCATGCCGATGCTGCTCTTTTTAGCACCCGCGCACGCATTTGTGCGAAAACGCGTTTTAAGCATGCACATGCATCTTTTGGTAGACGCGGATGAAGTTTTCTGCAAAACCACAAGATGTGCATGCAAATGGTGCTTTTTGCAGAACGCGCACGTGGATTTCTACCAAACGACGTGCTAAGCATGCCGATGCTGCTCTTTTTAGCACCCGCGCAGGCATTTGTGCGAAAACGCGTTTTAAGCATGCACATGCATCTTTTGGTAGACGCGGATGAAGTTTTCTGCAAAACCACAAGATGTGCATGCAAATGGTGCTTTTGGCAGAACGCGCACGTGGATTTCTACCAAACGACGTGCTAAGCATGCCGATGCTGCTCTTTTTAGCACCCGCGCACGGATGTGTGCGAAAGCGCGTTTTAAGCATGCACATACATCTTGTGGTAGACGCGGATGAAGTTTTCTGCAAAACCACAAGATGTGCATGCAAATGGTGCTTTTGGCAGAACGCGCACGTGGACTTCTACCAAACGACGTGCTAAGCGTTCCGATGCTGCTCTTTTTAGCACCCGCGCACGGATTCTTGCGAAAACGCGTTTTAAGCATGCACATGCATCTTTTGGTAGACGCGGATGAAGTTTTCTGCAAAACCACAAGATGTGCATGCAAATGGTGCTTTTGGCAGAACGCGCACGTGGATTTCTACCAAATGACGTGCTAAGCATGCCGATGCTGCTCTTTTTAGCACCCGCGCACGGATTTGTGCGAAAACGCGTTTTAAGCATGCACATGCATCTTTTGGTAGACGCGGATGAAGTTTTCTGCAAAACCACAAGATGTGCATGCAAATGGTGCTTTTGGCAGAACGCGCACGTGGATTTCTACCAAACGACGTGCATGCCGATGCTGCTCTTTTTAGCACCCGCGCACGGATTTGTGCGAAAACGCGTTTTAAGCATGCACATGCATCTTTTGGTAGACGCGGATGAAGGTTTCTGCAAAACCACAAGATGTGCATGCAAATGGTGCTTTTGGCAGAACGCGCACGTGGATTTCTACCAAACGACGCGCTAAGCATGCCGATGCTGCTCTTTTTAGCACCCGCGCACGGATTTGTGGGAAAACGCGTTTTAAGCATGCACATGCATCTTTTGGTAGACGCGGATGAAGTTTTCTGCAAAACCACAAGATGTGCATGCAAATGGTGCTTTTTGCAGAACGCGCACGTGGATTTCTACCAAACGACGTGCTAAGCATGCCGATGCTGCTCTTTTTAGCACCCGCGCACGGATTTGTGCGAAAACGCGTTTTAAGCATGCACATGCATCTTTTGGTAGACGCGGATAAAGTTTTCTGCAAAACCACAAGATGTGCATGCAAATGGTGCTTTTGGCAGAACGCGCACGTGGATTTCTACCAAACGACGTGCTAAGCATGCCGATGCTGCTCTTTTTAGTACCCGCGCACGGATTTGTGCGAAAACCAGTTTTAAGCATGCACATGCATCTTTTGGTAGACGCGGATGAAGTTTTCTGCAAAACCACAAGATGTGCATGCAAATGGTGCTTTTTGCAGAACGCGCACGTGGATTTCTACCAAACGACGTGCTAAGCATGCCGATGCTGCTCTTTTTAGCACCCGCGCACGCATTTGTGCGAAAACGCGTTTTAAGCATGCACATGCATCTTTTGGTAGACGCGGATGAAGTTTTCTGCAAAACCACAAGATGTGCATGCAAATGGTGCTTTTTGCAGAACGCGCACGTGGATTTCTACCAAACGACGTGCTAAGCATGCCGTCTCTGCTCTTTTTAGCACCCGCGCACGGATTTGTGCGAAAACGCCTTTTAAGCATGCACATGCATCTTTTGGTAGACGCGGATGAAGTTTTCTGCAAAACCACAAGATGTGCATGCAAATGGTGCTTTTGGCAGAACGCGCACGTGGATTTCTACCAAACGACGCGCTAAGCATGCCGATGCTGCTCTTTTTAGCACCCGCGCACAGATTTGTGCGAAAACGCGTTTTAAGCATGCACATGCATCTTTTGGTAGACGCGGATGAAGTTTTCTGCAAAACCACAAGATGTGCATGCAAATGGTGCTTTTGGCAGAACGCGCACGTGGATTTCTACCAAACGACGTGCTAAGCATGCCGATGCTGCTCTTTTTAGCACCCGCGCACGGATTTGTGCGAAAACGCGTTTTAAGCATACACATGCATCTTTTGGTAGACGCGGATGAAGTTTTCTGCAAAACCACAAGATGTGCATGCAAATGGTGCTTTTGGCAGAACTCGCACGTGGATTTCTACCAAACGACGTGCTAAGCATGCCGATGCTGCTCTTTTTAGCACCCGCGCACGCATTTGTGCGAAAACGCGTTTTAAGCATGCACATGCATCTTTTGGTAGACGCGGATGAAGTTTTCTGCAAAACCACAAGATGTGCATGCAAATGGTGCTTTTGGCAGAACGCGCACGTGGATTTCTACCAAACGACGTGCTAAGCATGCCGATGCTGCTCTTTTTAGCACCCGCGCACGCATTTGTGCGAAAACGCCTTTTAAGCATGCACATGCATCTTTTGGTAGACGCGGATGAAGTTTTCTGCAAAACCACAAGATGTGCATGCAAATGGTGCTTTTGGCAGAACGCGCACGTGGATTTCTACCAAACGACGCGCTAAGCATGCCGATGCTGCTCTTTTTAGCACCCGCGCACGGATTTGTGCGAAAACGCGTTTTAAGCATGCACATGTATCTTTTGGTAGACGCGGATGAAGTTTTCTGCAAAACCACAAGATGTGCATGCAAATGGTGCTTTTGGCAGAACGCGCACGTGGATTTCTACCAAACGACGTGCTAAGCATGCCGATGCTGCTCTTTTTAGCACCCGCGCACGGATTTGTGCGAAAACGCGTTTTAAGCATGCACATGCATCTTTTGGTAGACGCGGATGAAGTTTTCTGCAAAACCACAAGATGTGCATGCAAATGGTGCTTTTGGCAGAACGCGCACGTGGATTTCTACCAAACGACGTGCTAAGCATGCCGATGCTGCTCTTTTTAGCACCCGCGCACGGATTTGTGCGAAAACGCATTTTAAGCATGCACATGCATCTTTTGGTAGACGCGGATGAAGTTTTCTGCAAAACCACAAGATGTGCATGCAAATGGTGCTTTTGGCAGAACGCGCACGTGGATTTCTACCAAACGACGCGCTAAGCATGCCGATGCTGCTCTTTTTAGCACCCGCGCACAGATTTGTGCGAAAACGCGTTTTAAGCATGCACATGCATCTTTTGGTAGACGCGGATGAAGTTTTCTGCAAAACCACAAGATGTGCATGCAAATGGTGCTTTTGGCAGAACGCGCACGTGGATTTCTACCAAACGACGGGCTAAGCATGCCGATGCTGCTCTTTTTAGCACCCGCGCACGGATTTGTGCGAAAACGCGTTTTAGACATGCACATGCATATTTTGGTAGACGCGGATGAAGTTTTCTGCAAAACCACAAGATGTGCATGCAAATGGTGCTTTTGGCAGAACGCGCACGTGGATTTCTACCAAACGACGTGCTAAGCATGCCGATGCTGCTCTTTTTAGCACCCGCGCACGGATTTGTGCGAAAACGCATTTTAAGCATGCACATGCATCTTTTGGTAGACGCGGATGAAGTTTTCTGCAAAACCACAAGATGTGCATGCAAATGGTGCTTTTTGCAGAACGCGCACGTGGATTTCTACCAAACGACGTGCTAAGCATGCCGATGCTGCTCTTTTTAGCACCCGCGCACGGATTTGTGCGAAAACGCGTTTTAAGCATGCACATGCATCTTTTGGTAGACGCGCATGAAGTTTTCTGCAAAACCACAAGATGTGCATGCAAATGGTGCTTTTGGCAGAACGCGCACGTGGATTTCTACCAAACGACGTGCTAAGCATGCCGATGCTGCTCTTTTTAGCACGCGCGCACGGATTTGTGCGAAAACGCGTTTTAAGCATGCACATGCATCTTTTGGTAGACGCGGATGAAGTTTTCTGCAAAACCACAAGATGTGCATGCAAATGGTGCTTTTGGCAGAACGCGCACGTGGATTTCTACCAAACGACGTGCTAAGCATGCCGATGCTGCTCTTTTTAGCACCCGCGCACGGATTTGTGCGAAAACGCGTTTTAAGCATACACATGCATCTTTTGGTAGACGCGGATGAAGTTTTCTGCAAAACCACAAGATGTGCATGCAAATGGTGCTTTTGGCAGAACTCGCACGTGGATTTCTACCAAACGACGTGCTAAGCATGCCGATGCTGCTCTTTTTAGCACCCGCGCACGCATTTGTGCGAAAACGCGTTTTAAGCATGCACATGCATCTTTTGGTAGACGCGGATGAAGTTTTCTGCAAAACCACAAGATGTGCATGCAAATGGTGCTTTTGGCAGAACGCGCACGTGGATTTCTACCAAACGACGTGCTAAGCATGCCGATGCTGCTCTTTTTAGCACCCGCGCACGCATTTGTGCGAAAACGCCTTTTAAGCATGCACATGCATCTTTTGGTAGACGCGGATGAAGTTTTCTGCAAAACCACAAGATGTGCATGCAAATGGTGCTTTTGGCAGAACGCGCACGTGGATTTC